>NC_056748.1:391694844-391994844 GCF_019279795.1 Protopterus annectens | reverse complement strand
ATATGAAGAAAGAAACACGTACATACGTACCGTACGCTTAGTGATGAGTTAGGTAAATACACGCTGTGAGATGTTTCTTACAAATGAAGGGAACTTCAGTGAGCTATTCTATAAAATAAAGAGAAATGGTAAGGTTAGTGTCACTAATCTACAAAAGATCTGTAATCCAAGCCAATTTTGAAATGTTAAACAAAGCGATACTTGACCCGTTTATTAATCTCTTAAATATAGAGAGATTATAAAGTCAGTGTTTCTTACCTACTAAAGAATTGTTTTTAAGCTTATTTTTGAATTGTTAAACAAATGCGATATTCGCACAACTGTGCTTTTAAAGTTGATAACATATGAAAGTCCGGGGAATGTAGATACTGGAGTGAATGAATTAATACACAGGACTTGTGATTAAGGTTTGGTCTACTTTGGTCTGAACCGGAGCATTGATGTTTTGAACACATTTGGAATTGTTTTATGTTCGATCTACTTTATGCAGTAATGAAAGTTATTATTTTCAACAGTTTTACGTTTAAGTGTATGAATTTCTGTATCTTTAAATGCTGGGTTATAACTCATGGCATAAGAATGTAATGGGAACGTTGTCAGTTTAGCAAGTGTAACTACATGCAGGTTTTATGCTCAATGGTCAGTGCACTATTGTATAAGCTGAGATATTGACACTATGAACTCTTATGTATATGTTTCATGTTCGTTCTACTATATCCAGCAATTATGATACTGGTTTTTAGATTCACGATTGTGATCTTAAATGTATTAGGATTTGTTACCTTTAAGTCAGAGTAACAGGTGACTAATTTTAACGAATGGTATGCCTTGGACAGTTTTAAATATGTTTGTTTGTTAGTTTGCTTTTGTAACAAGAGTCTGAAGAAGCCTTTGGCGAAAGCGCTTACTCGTTTAAATAAATTTTATGTTTGCTTTTACGAGAGTAATCTAATTTTTGGATACTTTACTTTCATTTTATTGCCGTTGGATGTTCACGCTTTTGTTTGGACTGTGTATGTAACTAGTCTGCAATATATAGAAAGTTTTATAAATAAATGGAATAAATATTTCACTATGGATGAGAGACCATCTATTATTAAAAGGATTATTCTCCCAAAAATTTTATACATAATACAATATTTATTTTGACCTCCACCCAAAACCATTATAAGGAAACTTAACACCTTAATACATAAATGTTTATGGTTTCTTAAGAAGCCTAGAATAGCACTGAATAATCATATCGGAGATTGGTCAAATGGAGGTATTAGTTTACCTGACTTAGAATTATACTGAATGGCTTCTGTCATTAAAATGATAACTTTATGGTCAAATCCCTATTATACGACCAAGTGGAAAGACATTTATGGACACTATTTATTTAACTCAAATCACCTTTTGGAACTATCCTAATAATTTTATATCCCACCATAACTCTATGTATTGGTATTAAAAGACAAATTTATAAATAATTCTAATTCTAAAATAAAGTGTTACATTATTAATCTAATAGTAAAAACAGTGAGAACTTTTCTCCTCAAGAATCCATCATGTAAGGCATGGTTGTTTCTTATTTTCCCAATAGCTTATACGCAAAGTAATGTCACATCTTCTAATGTGATGATCATGAAAACTCTTAAAGAAAAAAATCTTATTTATTGGTCTCAATTGATATATAAAGTGAAAGCTTTATCAGCTCAATATATGTTATATAAGTTTAATTTAAATAAAGAACTATGGCTACACATCCTAAACTGTACATATGTGGAAAGAAGAATGGAGACTATGCAACCAGCAGTTAAAAAATGCATTCCAAAATTTTTACTGATTCAAATTCAACAAATAATTGAAGGAAACAACATATCTAAAACATATAAAATATTAAGAATAGAAGTACATTATGTAAAATCATACTGGAAATATTTTAAAAGCATAAGCAAAAAAACCCTAGTGATGAAGACAAACAATTACTCTTAAAATCGTCCCAATTAACCACTTCCTCACTTAATGGAAATTGTTCTCATGGGAATTTATACATGGGTCATTTTATATACCACACAAAATGGGAATTGTATCTAAAACTAGAATTATCTGTTGGAGATGCAAATTAGAAGAGAAGACAGACTGGGAACATATATTTTTGAATGTGTTAAAATTAAAACATATTGGGATAAAATTAATTTCTTACAGGCTTTTTTCTCTGATAAATTTATATTGATTAAATCCTTAGTTCTTTTCAATACTCCAATACCTGAGTGTGTTGCAGAGATGAAATTTCCAATTTTATGAGGTCTACTATTAATTGCCAGAAAAGTAATAACAAGGAAATGGAAAAGTTGTAATATCCCCTCATTTAATGAATTTAGAAACATTGCTTCTGAAGTTAGTCATCTAGAGATTGTAACAATAAGAACCAGAACTACAAGAATCACTTCCTCATATAACTCATGGAAAGGACTAAGTGAAGTTTTAAGCAATCAATGATTGTCAGTTGGCAATATATGTAAATACGTATACATATTTAATTGTGTGTTAATAGACACCCTGTGTGAATAGTTGTTGTTTATTAGATGTTTATATGTTTTTTCAGATTTATTGACAGGAAAATGTTTATGCTCTGTTATATCTGATTTTGGCATAGTTAAAATGTTTATGCTCTGTTATATCTGATTTTGGCATAGTTATTTTATTGTTATTGAATTATTTTATGGTTGATGATTTGAAAAACCCAATAAAAAATTATCAAAAAAAGTATAGCATAGACAGACTTGCAGTTATGCCTTCTTTGTTAATTAAACATGGGCATTTCAATTGCAATGCAAAACTGGGTTGAATGTAAGTTCTACTTAAGCATGTCCCACCTAAATGTTGAGTAAATAATATATCTTGCTTCTCAAGCTTAAACACAAGACTTATTTTGATTAATGAATGCTAAACTC
The DNA here is from genome assembly GCF_019279795.1 of Protopterus annectens. NCBI lineage: Eukaryota > Metazoa > Chordata > Ceratodontiformes > Protopteridae > Protopterus > Protopterus annectens. The sequence goes on along the minus strand of NC_056748.1, from coordinate 391,991,905 downwards.
CTGCTTATTACCTGCACCCAACAGATGTAACCACTAACCAAAACCAGTACTGCTACAAGAGCTCAAGTCCCAAGCGCTTGAAGACCACAATGGCTCGAAACTAGGGACTCTAGCATCTTGTAGCTCATGCAGGTGGCTGATAAAGCTCAAACTTAAATATGAGTTCTGGCAAGCAGCTACCATACTTTCATCCAACCGCATTATTTGAGTTTGAATTAGGTAAGTCACCCATTGGGGGAATCAGGTAAGGGTGGGAGTGTAGATTGAGTTCCTGTTAAATCAGCAAATGCTTAAAATAGCAAATGCTGTTTAATCAACCCTGTTTACTCAAAATGGTGAAATCCCAAAAGCACAGAACAGCTTTTTTTTTTTTTTTTTTTTTTCCCCTGGGGGAAAATTGCTGTTCTGTATGTTCGGCATTTTGATGTTTTGACATATTAGGGTCAATTATACAGTGTTTGCTATTTTAAGCATTCGCTGATATAATATAGACCCTGTAGATTAGGGTAGTAATCACAAAAGGGATGCATATTTAGGAAGGACAAGGGGGATTTCAGGATTAGGGTGCAATAAGGGAGTTATATAGTTAAGGAGCAGGAGGGGAATTTTAGGTTTACAGAGTGGGAAAGGGAGTTCAGGGTTGGATAGCAATCGGAGAATTTAGGTTTAGGGAGGGGGTTGGAGTTTCATGTTGAGGGAGTGATTGAGGATTATGTTTAGGAAGGAAGAGTGGAGTTTTAGGGCTAGGGAACGAGGAATCAGGTTAAGAACTGGGAGGGAGTTTTAGGTTAGAGTTAAGTTACTGGTATGGATATACAGTTTAATGGGGTCAGGTATTGGGAAGCCAAGTAGCTCATTCAAGCCTAAAGCACTTTTTTCTGCACTTCCAGTTCAGGCCCATATCTCCTTATGGCATCCACACTTTTCTGGGATCTGGCTTCTTGAAGTGTCTTACCAGCTAACAGGCAGTATTAGAAATGCAAGGATTTAACAAAAATGACACAGTCTTATTCTAGGATATCCTGCAATAGACAAATTAATCACTGTTTGTTGCTTATTCATATTTTCATATTTATGCTCAAATTTTCATAACTGAAAGCCCTAATTGATATTGAGGGTTATGATATACGCTATGGTGAGAGACAGAATAATTAATTTTCAGTGTTGATTTTTATATCGCACTATACATGAAATATTTCTAGTTTGTCAGTAATTATGAAAATAAAAAAAAAATTCTATATGTGCTTAACACTTCAAATGCCAAGTGACTTGATGAAAACTGTTGTATGACATCAGTTGAAACATTAGATGATGTTGAAGAAAAATGTCTTATTTGAGAGAAATTCAAAGTTATTTATCATGCTATTTACACAATTAGGCTTATGTTTTCATATCTGTATAAATATCTCAATAAACTTGCACTCCAAGAGAAATTTCTTTGACTGAGCAGTAAAATTTTGGTCAAACTGATCAATAAATAATAAATCAGTGGGCATTATTGTGGCTTGCAGCTGGACAGTGTATTTTTGAATATATTGATTGACTCTATCACAAAAGGGTACCTAAAGGCCTTAGACTAAGGAAGTACCTGAATGGTGTACAATCAAGATGTATTTTTCATCATGAACTTGTTCTTTTTTATTGTATGGTTTTGGAATTTGTTGGTTTGATTGTGAAAAATAAAGTTAGAATGTTATTATTTATTTTATTTATTTTTATTTATTTATTGCATTTGTTAACTGGGAAAGTCCACTGGGTCTTGAATGAGCCCATTTTCAGTGGAGGCCTAGGAAGAAAAGCTCCACAAAATTACATACAAAGAAAATATTAATACATATAACAGAGAAAAAAATCGATCAGTACTATTACATTGAATGAAACGGATAACAAAACGGTGAAAAGATTACAATCATGGACATATAGAGGTAATAAATGGCGTATGTTCAAATAACATGAGTGAAATATGTCTACAAGGGTCATAGTGTGTATTCAAATAACACATGAACGTAAAGTATCTGCAAGTTCATAGGTGTGAAGAGTTAAGTACAGTGTATGAGTAGTAGGATATAGAAGGGCAAAGGAGGGAAAGGACAGGGTAAAGTGACAGGGAAGCAGTAAGTAGGCAGAGTGAAGGGAAGGAAGTGATAGAGGTATAACAGGAAGCAGTAAGTAGGCAGAGTGAAGGGAAGGAAGTGATAGAAGTATAACACCAGGTAGAGAAATACGGACTTGGAGTTGTGTGTTGGGGAACAGGAGCATAACCATTATGAGGAGGAATGTAGTTTGAGGGATTTTTTAACGGAGGCTGGGTTGTGATTGTTCTGAGTGAAGGGGAGCTTATTCCATGCCTTAGACATTATAGGAATACAACATTTGACTGTCTGGGTTTCTCTATGGATAGTAACATTTTGTTTACGGACCTAAGTTGTTGGTTAGGATGATACATGGTCAGTATAGAGGAGAGGGAAGAGCAGGTTTCTGGGTGGTAGATGAGCCTATGGGCTGTAGTAAATTGTAAAAATGTGAGATAGTGTGGGAATTCTAGCCAATTTAGTTGATGCAGAGAGGAACAGTGATGGGTAAAAAATGTTGCATTTGTAGCAAATTTAGCGACTTTGTTGAAGCAAGAGTCTAGTTTTGTTGTCAAGGAGGAGTGTAGATTGGTGAGGATGGGTGTGGTATATAGAAGTGTTGGTAGCAGGAAGGATGAGGCCAGAGCCTTTTTTTGTGGAGAGATTAAGAAAATAGTTGTGCCTATACAGGGCACCTAGTTTTTGATGTTTTTTTGATGTTGCTGTAGATGTGAAGGTCGAAGTTTAATTTGTCATCAATGATGACACTTGGCAATTTGATGCCGGTGATGACTTCAGTAATGGTGTTATTTTGGAAGCCAATGGAGAATAGTGACTTGTCAACAGGGCTGGATTTTGTGGGGTAAATAAGTTTTGTTTTACTGGGGTTGAGAGTGAGATTGTTCTGAGAGATCCAGATTTCAGTGCAAGTAAATGCTTCTTGGGTGAGACACTGTAGTGTGGGGGAAAATTTAGCAGAGCAGATGATAGTTGAGTCATCTGCTTATTGGATAACGGTACTGTGGATGAGAGAGGAATGAAGGTTATTGACAAATATGCTGAATAAGAGGGGCCCCAATACTAAACCTTGGGGGACACCTGTATTTGTAGTTATGAAAGGGGAGAAAGAATGTTGCCATTTAGTTGATTGCTGCCTATTACTGAGATAGTTAGTAAACCATTGTATGGTAGGAGGAGAGAGCCCAAGATTAGAGTTTGCTAAGCAGGAAGGAGTGGGATATAGTGTCAAATGCCTTTGATAGATCTAGGAAGAGCATTGAGGCTAAGGAACCAGCATCTCATGCTCCGTTTACTGTGTCGAGGTACAAAATGAGGGCAGTGTTAGCACTATGTACGGGCCTAAAGCCATGTTGTGTGTGTTTAGGGATATAGTTTATCATGTTGTTGAGCAAGAACAGATAGCTTTTGGCTAGGAAGTCTTTCAGAAAGGTCTTGAAGGATGGGAGGGAGGGTATTGACATGATGGATACAGGTGGGGAGTTCCAGGCCTTAGCAACATGGTACGAGTTCAGGCAATGCCCAGCAGATATGATAGAGTTGTGGACAGACAGGAGTATTTGGTCATTGGGTCACAATGAATGAGTGGAAACTAGTTATGTTAAATGTTAATTAGTGCTGAAAAAGCAGATGGATTCTCGATAATTTTAAAGGTGGTAAGAAGCTGTGTATATGTTAGTTGATGGGGCAGTTCTAACCAGTTTAGGCTTTTTAGTGCTATACAGTACTGGGTTCTGAAAGGGATATTTCCTGTAAATTTAGCAACTTTGGTATAGCATTGTTCAAGTTTTGATTTTTGTGATTCCTGCAGGTTAGTAAGGTTGTGAGTACCATAAAGAAGTGTGGAGAAGAGATAAATACTGGTGAGTATAATTTTAGTTGCATCAGTGAGTGCATACCTAGTTTTTCTTATATGGTTTTGTATATGCAGGTCAAATTTAAGGTTATCATCCACTATCATCTCTAATAATTTGACATGAGAAGTTACTTCAAATGACGTATCACTAGAGAGGAGTTTACATTTTGTTTTTTGTTTTTTTTAATGTAAGAGGGATTTGGGGGGAAAAGTATTTTTTTCTAGGGCTGAGCATGAGTTGTGATTTACATAACCATATTTCAGTGGCTGATAAAGCTTCCCGAGTAATATTTTGGAGGTGCGTCATGTTGTCAGATGTGTAAATGAGTTTGGAGTCCTCTATGTACTGTATTAGGGAGGCCTGTTGTGTGGATGTTTGGAGGGTGCTGGTGAGGATGTTAGAAGAGGGGACCAAGGACAGCCTTGTGGTACTCTGGTGGTATGAAAAAAAGGTTGAAGTGCCATTTTGACTGGTACCTATTGGATACGTAACTTTTGAACTATAGAAAGGTGGGCTTGGAGAGTAAGACCTAATGAGGACATTTGAAGTAAAAGTTTGCTTATGACAAATTGTGCTGAAGGCTTTAGACAAGTCTGGAAATAAGGAGACTAGTAAACATATGAGGATGTTTGTAACTAGGAAAACTGCAATATGGCTGTGATGTGGATGAAAGCAACTTGCCCTTCACACTTAACTTAAATTATGGCATTAAGGGATGGTATGGATCTGTGTTATCCCTAAAAATGGACACTTGGGTCGAGTGAGCTCACACAGTGAAGAAATTTCTAAACTTAGAAGGACATACTGCAGTGGTTTTAGTAGGGGTTAACATTTGTCTGTGTTATTTGGCATCAAGGGAGGTATTAAATGCATGCAATAAACATTTGAGGGTGTTTATTCAAAACAGCAACATAGTTGTGCTGTGGATGAAAGCAATTTTCCCCTAAGACTTGCTCACTTTAAATTCTGGTATTAAGGGATGGTATGCATCTGTGTGAAATACATTGGAATTAACCCCTGTTTTTACTGTGCTGGCAGTCAACTAGATAAAAGGGGGTAGCTGTGCTATGGATTAAATCAAGCTGACTTCTTCATTTGGTCTTTTTAAAGTTTGGCATTAAGGACTGATGTGGATTTGTGTGAAATAAGCTAATATTTACTGTATATTTTTTAATATGCTAGCAGGCAACCAGATGGTGTAGGGGCAAACTGCTGTGAATGAAAGCAACCTGACCTCCTCATCTGCAGAGTTTAAAGTCTTGCACTAAGGGTTAATGTGCAGTTTCCCAAAATTATGGGGTGCTGTAGATATACTCTGGATGAAAACAACTTGATGTCTCCATTTGTTCACTTTAAAGTATGGCATTAAGGGCTAGTGTGTATTTATAACAAATAAATTTGAATATTTACTCTTTTTTTAAATGTTGATAGGCAATACAATTGAGGGAGTGGGTCTAATTTTAATGTGAATGAAGCAACATGCCCTCTTCATTTGCAGAGTATAAAGTCAGGCATTAAGGTCTAGTTTGCATTTGTGTGAAATAAATTGTAATATTTACTTGTTTAGCCATTCTTTCTCTGAAAAAAAATTAAACTGTTTCTGATTTCACAGAATGCCCTTGTCTTTGCTAATATTTTTAATTTGCAACTTATACTCTTGTTTATCTAGCTTTACATGACTAGGGTGTATTTGTATGAAATCTGGAATATTTACTATTTGAATGTCATTTGTCTGAAATTAAATTGAGACTGTTGATGACTTTTCACCTGATTTTGCAATATGTCCTTGACTTTGCCTTATATGTTGGTTTGTGCCTCATAACATGTGCTTTTCTGACAAATCATTCAGGGTTGCAGTTACCAAATGTGTGGGAGGTGGCTGTGGATGAAAGCAACTTACCCTCATGTGATTTGCTCAGTTTACAGGTTTAGAGGACTAGTGTGCATTTGTGTGAAATAAGCTTTGGATACCATGTGTGAAATAAGTTGAGACTCTCTGATTTCATGGAATATCCCTGACTTTGTCTCATTTTGATTTGATCCTCATAAAATTTGTACTTTTCTTGAAAAATCATTGACTGTGGTCACAATGTTAAAACATTTGAATTTTGGACTTTGTATCCTCTAGAAACTTCATGCCAACATATGCATTAGTATTCTAACAACTTTTAAAGTATATAAAAGCACTATTTAAAATCTATTTCTGATTTTGGGTCTTGTCCCCATTGTTTTGTAGCTTCTGTCCTTGATTCTTCCTCCTGTTATTTTTATCACATTTGGATGAGGTGTACACAGCGAAGGCTAGAACTTTGTGAATAAATGTAACTTACCTTGTTCACTCAGTTTATCATCTGGGTTAGTAGGACTACAGTGCATTTGTGTGAAATAAATAGGAATACTTATGGACTCTCTAATTTTTTTATGTGAGAATTTCAAATTAAATAATTCTTAACTGCCACTGAGTTTGCTGAATGCCACTAATTTCTTTCTAATTTTTGGGGTGTTCCTCATAAAATGTGTGGTTTCTGTCAAAGTATTGGGGATTTTAGTCACAAAATGTCAAACATTTGAGTTCCAGATTTTATCTTCAGAAAATTCATGCTAATGCAAAAGCATTTATCCTAGTAACTTTCTAAGTATGTAACAGCAATATTTTAAATCTCCCCAAATCTTGACCTTTGACCTCAATCATTTTTTGTCTTTTTCTTGATTCTTGCTCAAAGAGATTGAGAGGTGGTATTTACCACAATCAGATGAAGTGTGTATGGCAAATTTGGCATAATTGTTGGGTGGGTGCTGGGGGTTGTCCTGTGGAAGAAGCTTACATTCTTATTGTTCTTTACAAGACTGTTATGCATTTATGTGAAATAAGTGTGAATAGATGGGCTATTATAAGCCTGATTATATGTTCCCTTAGGCTCAGATTCGTAGTGCTGGCACTCCAATAACTGTGGTAAAACTTTGATAAACTCCTTTATTTAAACATAAACTTCAAACGTGAGTTAAGCGCTTTCATCTAAAATCCTTAGACCTCCTCAGAACTGAATCACCTCTTGTCCATTAAGTTTATATACTACATACATTTCCAATTGTTTAATTAGTTAATTGTATATTAAAGTTATACATTGTTTTAAAGTGCCAGTGTGCCTATTGATAAAGTGCTTTATATAGTGCTCTTTATACATAAAAAATACCTTTTAAAATTCATTAAAACATTACATGTTGAGCTGTGCTGTCCACATATACTCATTTAAATTTCCTCTTGTATTTAAAAATAAACTTGTTAGTAAAATACAATTCAATACATCAGTGTCAGACTTTATAAAGTAAATCACAACTACCCTCATATTTCTCCTACCCCATATTTGCTAGGATGGGTTTAATAGAAATATGATCATTTAATCCTGGCAGGGTAGATGCATCCAATTTCACTTGCCATTTAGTTTCCAACTCCCCCAGTTTTGTTTTAATATTTCCCCCCCTAGGGTTCACTTTGGCTATGTCCACAATACCAAAGTGGAACATGTTACAGCCCTTGTTTTCTTCCAAATGCCTCCATAAAGCATTTTTAGTGTCCTTTTTCTTAATACAGTAGTAATGATCGTAAATTCTCTCCCTCAATGTTCTGTCTGTCTTCCCTATGTAATAACTGGGACACTTGGAGCATTTAGCAAGATACACTAGATGGGAAGTTCTACAATTACCCTTCCTGAATTTTATCAAAGTCCCTAGTCTGTCTTCAAGTTTCAAAGTAGTTGCTGGCAAGATGTACCTACACTGTTTACATGTCCCACATCTAGTTGTTCCTTTCCTATCCTCCAACTCTATCTTATTATGTATAACTTTTTGTTATTGGAGTGCCAGCACTACGAATCTGAGCCTAAGGGAACAGATTTTGGTTTCTTTTATCGAGTGGACTGTTACCTTTGACTATTCATTTATAAAGCCTGATTATATGTAAAAACTGGTAATAAACTTCATATGACATGCTAAAGATGGGAATAAACCCTTGATTGTTGGCAAATTTGATAGCAAAGATGGCAATAAACTTTATCTACAATGTATATCAGCTACCAGTTATCTACTGCTACTTAAGGCAAACACAGATAATCTCAACTCTGTTTTCATAAATATGAAATACACAGTTGTGTCCATGATTATTTTTCTTAGTCAGACATCTAAGGTGTGCCCGATCAACAGTGTGGCTATGATTGCTAAGTATGGAGGCTGACTGTGAATGAGAATGGCTTGATCTGCTATAATGGTCAAGTTAAATGACATTAGTCTGGATTTACAGGACTAGTGTGCATATCTGTAAAGCAGGTTGTAATACTTTACTGTGGTCATTTTTTATTGCAGATAGACATTTGAGGTGGACATTGAAACATTATAACAGCAGTTCTTTTGAATTAATCGTCCTGATTTAAGAACATTTGAACATGTGCATTTATGCATCGCTGTTCCTAGTAAATGATTTTTGAATTCTTTCCATCTTTTTAACCTCTGTAAAGAGTAGATGCATGCTGAACTACAGTACTCAATGATTGGTCTTATTTACTGCTTGTATAATGGGAGTAGAAAATCTGGTTTCCTTCTAGCAATGGTTCCAAATGTCACTCCATTATTCCCCTTTCTTGCACTCACATTGGTATGATGATCACATGTAAGTACATGATTGATTACTGATTCTAGGTCTTTGACAGTCCCTTTTTGGTAATAGTTGGTTATCTGGTGTGCAAAGAAAATGTTTCCTTTTCCAAAATGCAAAATAGTATACTTTACAGCATTAAACCTAATGTTAATTGAGTACTGATCATTCATGTAAGGAATCCAGGTAGTGCTATAGTGAAGCTTGTTCAGTATTTGTTACCAATGAACCCACTTTGTGGTCATCTGAACTTACTCAGTAAATGTTAATACTTATTGGCACTGAGGACATGAAAAGATTGAACAATGGCACTGAGGACATGAAAAGATTGAACAATGTCAGACCCAACACTGAAACTTGTGAGACCTATTTGTTAATTGCCACCAATTCTAAGTATGTTCACTTTTCTTATCTTGTGCTTCCTATATATTAACAGATTTTTATCCATTTACTTCATTCCTACACATCTCAAAGAAAATTAATTTATGTGTAACTGAAAAACTTGCCTTTGGCAAGTTCAGATACATAATATCTGCATTAGCACCTTGGTCTTTAGACAAATTGCAATAAAAGTGCAAGAGAGTTGTCATGTCTGATCTTCCTGCACTTAAACCATACTGTATACGATCATAGCTTTGAATTCTTTCCTCGAAGTTTCCTTAAGCTGACTCCTTCATGTACTTTGCCTAATATGGTTGTCAGGCTGATTGACCTATATTGGCACTATTGTAGCTATTTCCCACTCCAAATCATTTCCTTAACTATGAGTTAAACATAAATGTTAGTGGTGAAACTGTTTCCCTAATTATCCGGCCTAGATGCTGAATCTGCTATGATTTTTGAAGGCCCTCTGTATCTTTCTCCAAAATAAATGGACCACCACTGGGGGATTACAAATGATAGTATTTTTATCTCTGAAATTCCCAGTCAATGTAAAAAGGAGAAGCTACAAAAAGTTTTAACCATGCATTGTTTATCCACGTGTTTATTATTGTCAGTCAACAATGTAATAGTTTCAATGCTGCTTTTAAGTTATTCCCTCGTGTATTTGTAGAATATATTTTTGTTAAGACAATTGGTAGCAAAGCTTTGTTTTATATTTGCTCTGTCTTGCCTGATCTCATTCCTTAATTTGGACCTTAGATTCTCATATTTGCTAAAATTACTGTCAGTTGGATGGGAATTCATTACTTTCAGTAAATGATTGTTCCTACTTGCCAGATTTTGAGTTTCTTCTCCTATGTTTATCTATTACTATCTCTTCTACTCATTTGCTGTAATGGAACTTCCCTTCTTGTGATGGTATATATGAAATTATAAAAGTCTGACAGACTTTAAGGGCCTATTTTTCATGATTTTATACTAAATCCAGTTAATCAACATATTGGTAATTTGAGTTGTAAATACTTTTATTTACTGTCAGTCTTTGAGGTTTTGAAGCAAAAGGTCTCATTTTTAAGGTATTGTGATTTGAGTTTCCCAAAACTGTTCATTTGGCATCCAATATTATAATAGCTTTTGTAGGTCTATTAACTATTTGGAAAGAATTCTTCAGTGTACAAAATGGCAGTAGTTTCTTAACCTCTCTATTACTTTGAGTAAGATATAGAGCAGTGTCAGTGGTGCAAAAGGTAGTATGCTTTCCTTTGATGCTGGAAGGCCTAAAGACTATGGATTCTGTCCCCTCTCCAGGTGATTGGATTGATGACATTGCATTGTAGCATTATGGGTACTGCATTCCTGAATGTGTCATCCTTTGGATGAGATGTTAAAAACAAAGTCCCATTTGCTTGAGTTGCTGGTCACTCACGTGGTTGCACCTATTGAAACAGTAGTGGGATTTTCTGAATGCCCTTGCCACATTTCCCATAAAAGTACAAATACCATTTCAGATGTCCCCTGAAAAGAAGACAGCAACTTAATGGGATTACCTGGGTAACAAAAGATAAAAAAAAAATCCAGCACATTCCTGGGAAGCTTAGGGGGTCCAGCAGTTATATTAGACTATTTAATACCATTGGCAGCTCCTTAAAAAAAAAAAAAAAACATTGAGTTTGTATCTTGAGTCTGTGGCCTGTTAAAGAAATATATCTATAATTATTTATAGCTCATCCCAACATTCACACTTATTTTGTTGCTACTGCCAGTTGGAATTTCCACAGCCTACAGATGTGTTTTACATAAACCAATGGGCACCACCCATCTTGTTTTAAAGTTATGGAAGTCTGTACATTTTCACAATGCAAATGGAGACTTGAACTGACCTAGGTTTCTACAATCAAAATTACATTAAAATTAAAGTCCTCATCTGAAACCTCCCCAATGAGAGCATCTAATCTATCTTTTTAACTACAGACATTGCCATATGGAAGTTTTCATTTTGTTCTTTGATCAGTTTTTTCACCTTTCCTAACAAAAAAACCCCACACTTTTGTTAATAGGTGATCTACCAGTTTATTCCTGTAAGGTTCAGGAGGACACTGTTATACCCAAATAGGTTGCTGTTTTCTATCATATTTTCTCATATCTTGATGCTGGCTATCCCGTTAATAAGGCAGCATTTTTTAGAAGACTGGAAAGACAATCGGCTTTCCTAGTCTTAAGCCATTCAGACAACAAACTGGAACAATGTAAGTAAAAGTTATTGAACATTAAGATGTTTGATTTCTGTCATTCTCCTTTACAGTCTTCCATGTTTCTTCTGTTATTAAAACTTGATCCTACTATTACTATGCCATGCTTCTTGGTGGTCGTAAACAATCTAACTATAACATCCTTTATATCCTTCATTTTACATTCCTGAATACATGTTGTGGTCACCCTAAACCTGTTCAGCCTAAGAAGGATATACAGTATTCCCCTCAAAACTAATCACAAATTAACACTTGATTCAGCACTCTGATATCATAGTTGTAAACTGAAGTAAATGATTTGGGTGAGATTCCCAAGGTTCTGGTTTAAGGATTTCTTCATTTACCAAATTATCTACTTTTGTTTCATTGTGGCTAATAACATATTGCACTTTCTATCTAACGTTACTGTTCTTTTCATTCCTTTTTTCTTCCTCCCTTCCTTAATTTCTTTTTAGGTTCTTGTACTTGGTCATCTACATTGCCAACTGGATTTGGTTAATCTCTAAAACTTTTCTGAATGACTCACTCGGTATCTGTTTTGGTACTCTTATTTGGTTCCTGATCATTATTAGTTCCTATTAAGCTTGGCAAGGCTTATCAGCACTGCTATTTCATTAACGTGTTTATTGTTATATCTTTTTCCTCTTAAGCTTGGCAAGGCTTATCAGCAGTGATATTTCATTAACGTGTTTATTATTATATCTTTTTCCTCTACTTCTAGTATTAGACTAAGTGGTGTATTATCATCTTTTAAATCTGTATTCTTTTTTTTTTCAAAACAGGTTTATTGTTTTAACATACAAGAGAAATATCATAACAATTTTATACAAGTAATTAAAAATAGATATGATTATAACATTCAACAAAACAACTAAAGTATTTACAAAGACATCCACTACAATCAGATCAATTAATTAAACTAAAATACCATGCTATTGAAATTAGGATTTTAACAAATTTTGTAAATTATCTCATACAATATAATAGGATGTTTTTCTAGTTGTTCTTGACCTAACTGTGTTTATTTCCATATGGCACACTATATTCATAACATTTTTAAATTCATTGAACGAAGGAGGTGTATCTGAAATCCAATTTCTGGTTATTATTTTCCTAGCCACTGCTAGAATAGACCATAACAAGGGAAGCTTAACCTTTTTAACACTTTGAGGTACAGGTGTGTTGAATAATATAAGAGATTTAGAAATAATGAAATTATCTGTAAAAAGAGCCTGCAAAAATTCATTAATTGACTTCCAGTATTCTTTCAATTTTATACAGTCATAAAACATATGAGCCCAGTCAGCATTAATTTCTACATTACATCTCTTACATAGATTATCTTTATTATTTATTTTATTCATCATCAAAGGTGTATAAAAAGATCTATGTAAAAATTTCCATGTATAAAGTCTCCAGACAATGGAAGACTTAGTTCTATAGGCAGATTCCAATATATATTGTTTATCTTGTTGATTTGGTGGGTCCCCATTAATAGAAGTGAAATAATTCCACTATGTATCTATACTGTAAAATGTTTCTTGTCTGATAATTTTATGTATGTATGAAAGTTTACCTTTATCAGAAACTTTATGTTGTAAATTTAATATCAAGTAATCAATCAGTGTTGGAATAGATTCTTTAACTGTTATAGACATTAGATCTATTTTATTAATGAGATGTTGTCTAAAGGTCTGAACCTCTAACCAGCAAGTTTCTCTTAGATCAAATTCTTGTTTTAAGAAATCTAGATTTTTAACTTTATCAGATATCAACTGATAACAGTACTTTAGATCATTATCTATAGCTAAATGAGTTCCTTCAGAAGTAGATGACAAAAGCATACCCTGAGTATACATTATAGGGAATATAATAAAATTCCATTCCCTATACTTAGGGTGCATGAATATAAAGTTACGATAGCTAATAATAATATTTAATGGGTAACAAACCATATGTTTAGGTGTAATAGGTGAAGTACAAAATTCCTTTAGTAACCATAACATGGAGTTATTTACAATCATAGTTTTATGTGTTAAGGAGATTTTCATGAAGTGCATACTAATTAGCTCCCAATAATCTTTCCATTTTGACATATGACTGATCTATTAATAAAGTAATAACTTTTACAATAGAAGAGATAGTATATAAATTAAAGTCTGGAAAAGAAATACCCCCTTGAGACCAGCTATTAGTATGTTTCTTTAATGCAATCCTAGGTCTATTAGGTGCCCATAGGAAATTTAACATTAGTGTATTCAGTTTCTTGATAATTATTTTTGTAGGTGGAAGTATTATTGATTGCATTAAGTATAAAATCTTGGGGAATATTATCATTTTAATAATTGTAAGTCTCTCCTCCATAGTAAAAAACATATTCCAGGTATTAAAAATATTTTGTATATTAAGAAAACAGGTATTATTATTATATATAATAGATTTAATATCTTTAGATAGTATTATACCTAAATAAGTTATCTGACCTGAATTGGGTACATATTTAGTAAAATCACTAATGAGAATATTTTTTCGTGTATATATAGGTATTATTTTAGTTTTCTTCATTGAATATTAAACCAGAAATACTTTTAAAATTCATCATTTTATCAAATAGAGACTGCACAGAAGAATTAGATCCTGCTGATGTAATTAGAACATCATCTGCAGAAAGTTGAATTTTGGATGTTGTATTTTCATCTATTTCAAAACCCTCTATGTCAGTACTGTTTCTGATCAAATTAGCCCAAGGCTCCATTACTAAAGTGAATAATAGTGGAGAAAGTGGACATCCTTGTTTTGTACCTTTAAAAATGGGTATTTTTTGTGAAACATATGTTCCTACCTTAATATAAGCCAATGTTCCTTTGTATAAATGCTCAATTAGATTTACAAATGCATCTGAGAAGTTTGTGCACTTCAGTAAGGTAAACAGATAGTCCCAACTTACTGAATCAAATGCTGAACTTATATCAAGACTAATAAGTGTTAAATCTTTCTTTTTCCTATTTGCAAAATCAATTAATGTTAAAGTTCTTCTTATATTATCAAAAGTATTTCTATTTACAATGAAGCCTGTCTGATCTATATCTATAATGCCGGGGATGATTGTCTTCAATCTATCAGCAAAAATACTCATAAACATTTTATAATCAACATTAAGTAATGAGATGGGCCGATATGAAGTACATCTAGTTGGATCTTTATTAGGTTTTAAAATTGGCGAAATAAATGTATATTGCCAAGATGGGGGGGGTTATTAACTCAGTTTGGGACAAAATAAAAACCTTATGTATTCATGAATATGTACTTTTAGAAAGGATTTTATATATCTCTGGTATAATACCATCATTACCCGGTGCTTTGTTTGATTTAAGCTTATTTATTTGTGTAATAACCTCTGTATATGAAATACTTTTGTCCAATAGTTTAATCTGTTGTTTATTAAGCTTTTTATTCATGTTTGTGGTTATAAACTCCTTTATTTTATCTTTAGGTTCCATGTTAATGTTATTGTGGTTAATTTTGTGAAAGTGATTTCTAAATTCATCTAGTATTTCTGGTATACTAGAAACATTCTTCTTTTTCCTTAGAGAAAATATTTCTTTGATATGGTTTTGTTTATTCAGCCTTTTTGTTTTATTTTTAAGTCTATGCAAGTATTTGGGGCTTATTGAATAAGACAAAACCTTTTCTCTAAAGTTATTTTAACTTTGAGTTAAAATTTCTTTGTATTTCTCATTTAGTTTATTTCTTCAATAACTTTCTTGTCCATAATATTTTCTTTATTATTATGTTTATAAGAGTCTAATTTACTTTGAATATCTAACAATTCCTTATCCCAAGATTTCCTTTTATTATTATACCATCTGATACTTTGTCCATATAGATATGATTTTAAGGCATCCCAAACAGACAATGGAGACTTCAGGAGTATTATTTATGTCTAAAAAATGTTTTACTTCTGAAAGTATATATTCTTTATAGTCTTTTAGTTGATTCTTGAGTTCGATCTGAAGCATTCCAGAGATGATTTCTTTTACTTCACTTAACTGGGTTGTACTGCCTAAATATGAGATCATGTAGGCAACTTGACCTTTTCAAATGTACACCTGATCTACTGAGGTCTGAGTGATTCCTTTGGGCTCTTTTTTTTTTTTTCCTTCCAAGCCGTCTTTCAACCGCAACACAGCTGTTTCATTTGTTAGTGCCAGGAACTGTGTTTTTGACCTTTATGCTAAACATATGGCAATGCTCACACTCTGTCAGGTCATTCATACAAAACAAAAATATCCATTTCTTCCATACTGTTTGCAGATGCAATGCTTTTATAAAATGTCTACTATGTACTGAGATCTTGTATTACTAGACCTAGTCTTCCATCCCTACCCCTGCAACCTGTTTTACATGCAAAGATACACATAACATGCCTTTCTGTCTTCTTAGTGACATGGAGACATGTTGCCACTTGCACCTAGCCCTCTTTTTAAAGGGTTAGGGAGTACAGCAAGTTTGCAGTGGTTTTCCATCCATCAAGGCAAAAATAACAGCACAGAAAGACTGCCAAGAACAGTTCTGGGTATTAAACGTTTCTCCAAATCCCTGGGATGTCTGCTGCAGTCAGGCAATACATTGTCAAGTAAACAGAAACAAGTTAAATAACTTAAAATGATAAACAACAACCACTTTGTTGTGGTGATAAGTAAATTGGTTGGAAGGTTAATGTTTCTCTTGGTAAGGATATGCATCATACAGATATTGTAGGTTATTACATTAAAGCTATTCTAATTCTGAACTTGGCAGTTCAGCTGGGGGCTTGACTGGACTTAAGAATAGTTTCCCTGTCCTGAGTTACAATTCTTCCTTAGTTTGATTATAAGGAGTAGACATGCAGGGCATATAATGCATGTAATAAAATCACCACAAAAAACAACTTTTTGTAAAAGATTTCTGATTAGATATTGACTGAATTGCTAGCTATCTTCTGCATCACTTCTTGTCTGATTAAATTGTATGCAAGAGAACAAATACAAATTATACTGTGTTGATGAGATATATTCAAGCAGTGTGGTATTAGTGAATGTGTCAATTAAAATGTTACCGATATTTTAAATGCAAAAGATAGCATGATCAGTTATGTCATCATCTGAGCAATTGTGACCACTGAAAACAGTAAAGTACGGATGAACAGTGCCATATTTGTAAGTAGAGAAAGCAGTTTTATATAGTGATATGAGATATGTTAGGT
Organism: Protopterus annectens; assembly: GCF_019279795.1. Classification (NCBI taxonomy): domain Eukaryota; kingdom Metazoa; phylum Chordata; order Ceratodontiformes; family Protopteridae; genus Protopterus; species Protopterus annectens. Next base: position 391,975,433 of record NC_056748.1, on the reverse strand, counting down.
GAATAGAAAAAGGGTGCTGGTGTATAGAAAATTTGTGTGATATGAGTGGCATTCATTTGAAACTGTCTTAATATATTAAACTATTTTTTTATTTGATGCTTATTGTGAAAATGATACAGAGAATGTAAAAGTATTAGGGTAGATGGATGGTAGCTATCTTTTTCATGAAGACCTGATAAGTACGTACTGTGTGTTTTAGTGAAGTATGGGAGTTTGCAACAATTCAAAGAAAAATACAAGAGTGCTCAAATGTAAATGGCTTTAAAGGGGCAAATTAAAACCATTGTGGCATGTGGTTATGTGGTCAGAGCCAAGAATGGGGGAACTAATATTAGGGTGTCATCTAGCATGCTTGAGTGAGTCAGACTATGAAAACACCATGTCAGATACTGTCCTAGGAGGTAAAACATGACTACCTTAGTCATCAGTAATAAACAGACCTAGAAATTCAATTTTGAATTTTGGAATAAGTAACATGTTTAGGCAGGCAAGTCATTACATCCTGTCAGTATAATGGAGTGAGAATGTTAAAAATGCATGAGTAAGTCAAGGGCAGCACAGGGATGTAGCATGTAGTATTGCTGCCTCACTGTAGTTGGGTCTTCTGCCCAGTTCCTAGCTGGGGTGAGGCCTTTTTGGAATTTTTATGTATTTGCTGCATTTCTATAGGTTTTCACATCAATTAAGGAAGTGGTGATGCTTAAAAATTATCCTTAACTGTGTGAACAGCTATGTGTAAAGTAATGGATTGGCATTCCACCCATAACTGGATTCTGTCTTATGTATACTTGTAAGGATAGCCTCTGGTTCCACATAATCCTTAAAGCAGGTATTGAAAGGATGCATAAGTGTGTCTTTATAGCTCCAGGAAATCAACATAATTAAATATGGATCTAGAATAATCAGCAGTATGCCAGGTGCCCAAATTGCTTTAGTGACACAAAGACAGCTATGCAAAATGACCAAATTTATGGGGAAAAATCCCCCCTCCAACTAAATGTAAATGAATCTGAGGTGACTACATCTTGAAGAAAGGTGAACGCTCCTTTAAGGTTCCACAAGAGTCTGTCTCTTTAGACTCTTACTTGTCACAACCTCTTCCACTCCCTCTGAATATAGGTAGAAATCCTCTTTGGCAGATATATCTCAATCTGTGTCTCTTTTGTGATTCATTGTGGGGTTATGAGAGAAATGTAAGTCCTTACAATTCAAAGTGTTTGCGCACAAAATGATGTATGATATTTCAAAAGCAGAGCTTTTGTAATTCTGGTTGGGTAGCAGCAAAGATGATGCCTCTGAAATTTCTTTTGAACCTCATGTATTAAGTTAGAAGACTTGCATGCAAAAGGCACGTTTATTACTGCTTTATGGGAAAGTATTTTCTATTAAGGAGAAATAAACCGGGAACTGGCCTCAATAATAACTAAAAAAATCAAGGAGGAGATAAAAATAACAAATGCTGTGCAGAAAGAGAAAAACATTAACAATATGACAGGGACTGCTGGAAAATGAAAACAGATAAATTGAAAACTACAGAAAGAATAGCAATAAGGAATATAACTTGAGATAAATGAGAAACTACAGAAAGAATTTGCCCACTTCTTTGGTCAACAAATTTCCAGCATGAACAAATTGGCACAAACATAAGTGAATTTCTAAGAGCAAGGGATTAACACAAAACGAAGTATAATAAAATTACAGAAAGCTAAGACACAAGTATCTGACTACATATGTAGGCCACAGTACATGTTGTAGCACAGACTGACTGGAAATGGGACAGTACACAGCTCACTGAAGAGTTACAATAATATCTTTGCAAGCATTATTCAGTGTTTATATTATTTTAGTGTTGCATAACTTTTGGAAGGGACATCAGTGTTTTGCCTATACTATTGAAAACCCAATTGTCCAGTACGTCCTGTTTCTCTGCATGTCTAATACCTTAACCAGTACTAAGACCAGGGACCTAATCTTCCTCAGCAGATAAATAAAACACATTTGAGGGACAGGTTTGTATCACTGTGCCTCCCACACTTGAAATAAGCTTCCCCAACACATTAAGCAGTGCAGCTTACTATCCTCCTTCAAACATAAACTAGATGGGTATCCATAAATTTACTCTGGGATTGACAGGTATGGCCATCCTTTAGAAAGGAGATGTGGCCTAAGGGAGGTTATTGGCAAGGCATGAGACTCGGTGCCCTCAGAATATCTATGAATGTGACATGTACTATAATGTGTCACAGGTAATGTAAAATGCTGCCACACTTCTTGGTCCTAGCCAAACACGTTGAATACTTTAGTTCTGGGCATCATATAAGAAAATGGATATCTGGGTGCTAGAAGAAATTCAGAGTAAAGCTACCAGAAAGATCCCTGAAATGGAGGGGAAACAACATGAGCAGAAGCTATTGTAACTCTGAAAACACATCTACTGAGGTCTGAGTGATTATTGATGCATAAGCTCAGGTCAGTGAGGTGTAAAGATGTTATCCAGAAAAGGAAATAAAGTGGTGAAAGAGGAGTCACAGGTAACAAATTGCTAGGACTAATAACTCCCTCAATCTTCAAAATATTTTTTCAGTTTTCGTATAGTGGTTGGTGAACCCATGAGACTGATTATTGGAATAGTCGGTGAAAATGGAAACCACAGAGGTAAACAAGGCATTAAACAGGTGGAAAATGGTAAGTAGGAAGAGAGAGATATGATGGAGAGGTGTAATGTTAAATCCATTTATAAGGGCATACTAGATAGGCTTACTTTATCCTTTTCACATCAGGTAAATGTAGTGTAATATAATTAGTTATATGCATGTACTGAGAAGAAAATCATACACCCAGTCAGATAGTATCACCAGAGTATTAAGAACAACAATCTGCATAAGAAGTTTATGTAGGGAGAAAAGAGTGAATGATCTGCAAATAACAAAATTATTAATCAGTTAATGTACTACAAAAAAAGACCGATAAGCTCAGTATCCAGTTGCAGCCTTATTGTAAAGCCATGTAGCACTAAGCTAACTAGAAATTAACATATAGTAAAAACAAAAAACAAAAAAAAAAAACATTAAGACAGTGTGGCCAGATCTAGAAAAGTGAGAGTTACTGTATGAAAAACAGTGTTACCTTTGCAAATGAGTCCATACCGCTCATTTGCTATAAAATATCTGTGCTGTATTTTTGCATTACATCATCTGATGTTATGAACTTCACAAGTTATTTTTATCTTGTATACATCTGCAAAAATGCAGAATGTCACTAGTCAATATCTGGTGCATTTATATCATATAACCTTTTATTTGCATTTGTGCCCTATGATCTTTGCATCACTAATGCATGGGAGGTTTCTTTGGTTCCCACCAAGGAAATCACACTTCATTCATTTTCCCCTAAGTAAACACAACTCTTCCCCATCCCCTGGGAGAAGTGAGTGTGCCAAGATCTTTCAGAATGCTCCTTCCCTGACTGGCTCCTCCAGTGCTGGGGCCACTTATCAAATTTCAGTTGTCTGTTGCAGTCAGGGCTCCATCACTCTGATATGGAGTGAGGCTTTTAGTGACCAAAACGCTGAGGGCCAGGATGCTTCATTTGGCCTTGTTTAATAACCAATTCAAACTCCTCCCAACCTCCATGTAAATCCACTCTGTCCTTGATTTTCTGCAGTGGCTGGGAAAGCGGCCCAAACTTAGAAAATTAAGTGGGGTATCCATCACTTTTGGAGACTCTTTATGTTCAAATGTGCATTTTGCACTATGATTCGGTAATAAGTCATGCAGGGAGATGTTGGGCCAAGGACCACTGGCATTTGTTTTTAAAATTTAGCAAGAACTGTTTTTGGAGCACTTTCAGTCATAAAACACACATTGTAGATAGAAACACCAGAAAATACACAATAGCCCTCTCCTGCAATATCTATATCTGTAAAGGGTTTCGGATATCATTCCTAAATGCATAACAATCCAAAGGGACTCCCTGCAGTATATGGAAAAGCTTACGAATCCTCTGGTCTTCCAAATCAGAACCTTCATTTAAATTGCTCACAATTCTACCCACCAGTTATAGCTCAGAACCTATTACTTCTAATTTTCCCCTGATGACCAAGGACTTATAGAAACTTTCAGAGTTGGCTCAAACTCCACTGCAGCACTGTCCTGAGCCAACTGAATCCTTTTCCTGGGAGTATCCTTAGATAATACACTTCTTTCTCTAGGATTACAGCATCGCTGAGAAGTGCAGATCTGCAAAGTTAGATCAGGATCTTCTGCAAAATCTGTAACTTCTACTATATCAACAGTTTTCTTTTTCTCCAGAGTGTTAGGGCACATGTACTCACTGCCTTCAATAATAGTAGAAGTTTCATTCAGCTGGAAAAACTGCTGTGTAGATAATCCACCATACAAAAAAAGTCACAATCTCCACAAACTCCAACAAAATATCCTTATTCCTGTCAGTCTCCCCACCTTTTGCATCGGGACACTGCCAGCAGGTATCCCACCAAGAGTGGGGGAAGCTCCCTGGTGCTCTGACCAAATATTACCCCAGTCAGTATGGTCAATATAATTAGAAAAAGTTCCAACAATTATTTTTTTGCTTTGGGAGATTTTGCTCCAACCCATGCTTGTGTGACAGTGGAATTGCTATATATAACTGTAGGGGGTGTGGTGACTTGCACTTCATACGGTGGACAGCCCCCTACAAAAAACGTACAGATGAAATTCTTTACCATATTGGTCTTTCAGTCATCTGTGTCCAGTGAGCTGGTCCCTCACCAGCTTTTAATTCATCATTTCATAGTGGAAAGGGCAGTACGAGTACCATATTGGGTCTCCCTTGAAAATGTCTGGTGGAACTATACCAGCTAACAAATATAAATAAACAAAATACTACAGAAATGCATTGCGGACAGCGGCAAAAGCAGCAGTACTGAGTCTCCTGGGAGAAAGCATGAAGGGCTGAGTAAAACAGTTAAGTCTGCATAACAGTTGTCAACAGGGACACAACTTACCTGAGGCTAGGTTATATATGAGACTAAATGACTGATAGCATCACCAACATTTCAGATCCGTGATTAGATCCCTTTATTAGACAAGTGAACACATGTAACTGTTACTTTTTATAGAACTGATTATGTGACTAGGATAACAGCAGGAGAAAACATGAACAGTAATTAATATGGATGATAATGAATGTGTGTGTGTGTGTGTGTGTGTGTGTGTGTGTGTGTGTGTCAAAATATAAAAACATTCACAGAAACAGAATGTGCCAGTCACCTGTATCAAAACAGCAACACTTCAAATTGTTGTACTTGATTACCTTAAGTAAAATAAGAAAAAAATCATTGAGGTTTTGGGTTATAACACCTTTGGAAGAAGCCAAGTACTGTTTAAAAAAGCAACTATTAGTTGAGCTCTAAGCAGAAAAGCAGAGATTACCCCCTAAACAAATGAAAAGCACTTGTACTTATGTTAAAGAATGAGTCAACCAACCAATCAGGTCCCTGAAATTCAGGCAGTTCAGTGCTCTGCACTTGATTTAAGAATCCCATCACCCAGAACACTATTCCAGCACTGGAGCAACGCATCTTTAAAGGAATTCAAGGTAATATGTGCAGTCTGTATTTTGTTCAACATAGTAGCCAGCCAGCACAAGATAATGGTAATTTGTATTGGGAGGAACTTCCAGTTCATCCAAAATGAATTAAATATTTGTCCAAATAAGCTGCCTACTCCCTGATACTACCTTATTTCATCTTCTGACTGAGATAGGCACAGTTTAAATTGCAATGTTAAAATATCTTAAGCAGACCAGTCAGCTAATGATATTATCTGTGGACAACAATTCAGGAAGAAATCAAGTGTGGTTTACCGAAGGGTGTGCTATATGGATTTGCTTAAAGAGGAATGTCTAAAGTCCAGGAAAGAATTAAGCACTGGTTATGAGTGAAAAGGCAGATTCACTATTTTCACCTTCTCAAACATAATAAACTTGAAATGCACTTTCAGATGAATTCAACAAAGAACAGACAGTGAGGGAATTGGGAGTTCAGCTAATTATATGTATTGTAGATTGAAGAAAGGCTAAATTAATTTTGGTAGAGACATTCACAGTCAGTATAAGCAACTGACTTGGGGATTTACCAGGATTCATGCATAGATAATAATGCTGGCTGGCAGTGGCTTGCAAAGGCTAGACTTGTTAAACAGAAACAGCCACGATATGATATTTGGAGCAATGAAGGTCACGTTGAATACCATGTGAAAAAAGGATACACAATAAAAGTGCACCTGTAAATGTCAACTGCAATATACAAGGTGTTTACGAAAGTCACTTTTGACTTCACTGCACAATTATGATAAAATATGAAAATGAAATAGCAACAGATGAAAGAAAGTTCTGATGTATCAAATTACAGAAAGCAAAGAAGAGAAGCATAGGGAATGGGGAGTGAGAACAAAGGAAGAAGACACTGGAAAAATACATGCTAAACACAAGAACAAGAAATTGTTTTCTTAAAGTTAAAAACAGATTTATCTCTTAACAAGAACAGACTAAAAAAATCATGTACTAAAAACAAATGTAGTAACCAGGAAAGGAGAAAAGATCTCAATGATGGACTACAACACAAGAAAAATAAGGAAAAAAGGTTAGCAAAGAACTGTTTCTATACATGCTAAGAGCTCAGAGTAATGGAGCAGAAGATCAGTGTTATTAACTGGATAAATTAATTAGACTGGAATTCATTTTTATGTCCGCATAATAGATTTTATGACAAATGAACATAGCAGAATAGAGAATTTATTAGAAGGAAGTATCTTTTTGATGGGGAGAATTTATCAGCATATTGATTTGAAAGGGTCTATGTTAAATGTTCGAACATCCAAAATGTTGAACATTACATGGTTGAGACCAAATGCTAACAATGTTGGCTCCCCCCCCCCCCCCACTTAAATATTACCAACTCTGAGACCGCACTTCAGTGCAGAAAAGGGAAATTCTCCCTATCTGCACCATACGGTGCCATTGAAAGTCAATCTTTGAGCACTCAAAAATTTGAACGTTTGGTCTCTACCATGTAACGTTCGAAATTTTGAGCGTTCGAAGATTTGACAGGTACCCGATTTGAAGTATAGTGGAAATAGTACATTGGACTGTGGTGGTGACAAGGAAATGCACATATATAACATGCATAAGTTGTAGAAATAAAGAATTAAAGTTATATGGAATTTTTATTAAATATGCATTATTAAATATGAGAGAGTTAAAATGTTTTATGTTTCAGGAGATTACACAAATGTAACTGAGTGAGTAATTTGTATGGGAGACTTTGCAATGTAAAGAATACAAGAAAAGCCTGGCTCTGTGGAACAGAGGAATGGAGCCCTGAGTGTGACCCAGGTGACAGGATTCAATTAGGAGCAAGGCAGGGAGGGGAAGGAGTGAAGGATCGTCTTTTGATCACCTCTCCTGGTGGGTAAGGAGGGCTGCACACACTTGAAGGCACACTGGACAATGTGATTTTCCTCTGTGTAGACTGGAGAAACCATTGCTTCTGGTTTGAGGGGAGGGGCATAGCTGGTTGTCGGGAACACCCCTTGTGGAAGAAAGGGGACTTCTTCTGCAGATGGCCCATTGCACATCCCTCCCTGGCAGTTTGCTGTGTATGTTCAGGAGACAGAGCCATAAAAATTAGCAAGCATTTCACATCACCTCAATGGCTGACTGAATGATGGCCCTCCCTGGTAGACTCCTCCCTCAAGTGATGGGGAAGAAATTGCCCATTTGACTGGGAGAGAGTGACAGTGGGGGCAAAGACAGCAAACTATATGTGTATATATATAATTTTTCCCAGGGTGAGCAAACACTTGCCCAAAGTTTAACAAAACATACACCGGAGTATATGAAACCCACCTAGGTGTGGGGCTATGCCCCCCCCCCCCATAATTATATATACCAACTCCAGGATCGCACTACAAAGGAGAAAAGGCCATGTTGGCAAGTATTTACATGCCCTGGGAAAAATTCGCCATTTGGGTATGTAATATATAAAAGGTCAGAAAACATATTTTCATTTGACTATTGGCAAGCAACTGTGTGCAGGTATTACTGGGTAAAGCTTTAACAGGTTTCCCCAGACTGAGCAGCGGAGACAAGTTTAACATAAGTAATTGTTTTAAATAGGGAGCATATAAAGAAAGCATTGATAGATTATAGAATTAAAGGCATGAAAGTGGCTTATCAAACAAGGATTGAATAATTAACATATTTGAAAAAGTTAAGAAATGGAAAAATAATGGACAAAGAATGAAGTTGTTTAGACTTTAAACACAAAGGAATGAATACAGTTTTAAAAATTAATGTATTGGACATCGTAGTGAGTGGGTTTGGCATAATGGTTCAGGTCTTCACCTCATAGGTTGGGAGGTTAGCCTAATGTTTAAAGTGTTTTTCTTACAAACACAAGGTGCAGGGTTTGACTCTCACAAGGGATAAGTGGCTAGGCTTTAAATGGCTCACAAGTGCAGTTAGATCATAGTTCATAGACAGACATAGATTAGTACTAGGCTTATCATAGATGCAAAGTATGAGTATAGGGAGACTATGACCTCCCTTGATCTAGATGAGAATCCCTTCATGATAAGGTGGGCAATGTAGAAGGTCTTCCTAACTACTTTAGCTACATGGGTGTCGAATGACAGACTACTATCAACCTGGGTCCCCAGGTCCCTGATAACTTCTTCTGTGCTCAGTGGATTGCCACCTATTTGGTAGCTAGGGGTAACCTTGTTTAAGGGTATGACTATGCATTTTTTGGCATTTAACTTTAGGCCATGGCTCTGGCACCAGTTATCTGTTTCTGTGAGACCCTTCTGAAGGATATCTGTGTCAGATGTGTTTTCTACTATGGCCCAGTTTGCAGTCATCTGCAAACTTTGTCAGCCATAACCCTCCTGTGTTTGCTTGTATGAAAAGTAGATGCCAAACAAGAGTGGGCCCAGGACTGAGCCCTGTGGCATACCACTTGTGACAGGCTTTGAGTCTGACATGGCGCCAGCAACTCTGACCCTGTGGGTTCTGTCACTCAGCCAGTTTGCAACCCATCTTGTGATGTATGGGTTAACATTTAAGCTGATGAGTTTTTCAATGATACCAGTGGGGTATTGTATCAAGGCCTTCGCCAGATCGAGGTAGGCTGTATGGACTGCCTTTCCCTCATCAATGGCTTTGGTGACTGTTTCGAAAAAGTCAACCAAGTTTAGAAGGCATGATCTGCCTTTGACAAAGCCAAACTGGGATGGATCCAAAATCTGCAAATTCCCTATGTCTTTATTTATGAGGTCCATTATGATCCTCTCCATGGCTTTGCAGATAAGGCTTGTCAAGCTAATGGGCCGTTTGTGAAGTGGGACCACAGTTGCAGTGCGCCACTCCCTGGGTACGTATCCAGAGGTAAGACTATGATTAAACAGCTGTCCTAGCTGTGGGTTTAATTCCTTATTGAGTTCGTGGAGCACACAGCCGGGGACACCATCAGGTCCCATGGATGCTGTGTTTTTTGCTTTGGAGAGAGCAGTTCTCACTTGGGAGAAGTTTGCACTGAACCTGTCAGCCAGTATGTTGGCAATGTCTGTAGGATCAGTAATCTTCACATCATTTTGAACTAGTTCTGAGCATATCTGGGAGTTTCCTCCCAGGTTTCTTTTCTTATAGCTAAAGAAGCCCTTGATTGTCTTTGAGTCTTTAGCTATTTTTCTCTCAAAATTTGCTTTGGATGATTTTATGAGAGCTCTTAGTTTTACTTATAGTGATTAAGGGTGTCTTACCTTTTAAGGATTTTGCTCTATCTTGTAGTAGCTTCCTCCTTTTGTTGTAGAGTTTGTTTATGGCTGGGGTCCACCAGACTGGACGCTTGCCTTTGGTACAAAGAGTCTTTGTTTTGCTTGGGATTGCCTTATCCATGCAGTCCTGCAGGTGCTGGTAGAAGGCATTTGTAAGTGATTCAGCGGCTTGAGTACTGTTTTCCCCACCTCGGGGGCCTTAAAGGAGACCACACTAGTCTTTAGAAGTGTAGGAAGTCGACTGAGAAGTTCTTTACTGTGGTCTTTTTATTTCAGGTGGGGTGGGATGAGAGATTAGTTTGTGATCTGATCTCACCAGTGAGGGGTATACTTCTGGTGTTGAACATTGTGCTCCCATGTTCGTGATGATGAGATCAAGTATGTTTTCTCCTCTTGTGGGGATGGTGACTAGTTGTTCCATGGCATTTGAGTTTATGAATTCCAGGAACTTTAGTCTATATTAGGGTAATTGAAGTCACCTAGTATGATGGTGTTTGGTGATACATTTATCCTCTAGTGTTGTCAGGAAGGCCATGTGAGGTTCCTGAGTTTGTGAGGATGGCCTGTAACATGCTACAATTTGCAGAGCAGTCTTGCCTATGGTTAATTGCACCTGGATGGTCTCACCAGTCTTGAGGTGTGGGTGTCCTTGATGAATATGGATACCCCCCCCTTTCTTTTTTGTGTTGGATTTTTTGGGGCGGGCATAAGAGGTAAAACCTGATAGTGCTGGGTCTCCATACTGAGAGCATTTTGAGATTTTGGTAGGTTTAGAATTTGAGCCTTGCCTAAAAAAGGCACTATGGGGGAGATTTATATATATATATATATATAATATATAATATATATATATATATATATATATATATATATATATATATATATGTACAGGTGAAAAGAATAGACATTTAAAAAGCTGAGTATTGGAAGTAATTGTGGGAGAAGAAAACTAATGCAGAAGATCGTAGATGTGTGTAAATAAGACTGTAAAAGTTGCACAATTAAGGAAAGATTATACAGCTTTTTAATTTTTATACACACTGTATTAGCTAAAAAAGTGGTTATATACAAGAAGTATACCGTATACCTGAGTCTACAGAAACAAGGATTAATATATAATTTGTATTTAATGTGATCTAGGGTGAACCCTAATGTTTTACAGATAACTTAGAAGGAGATGGTATGAGAATGACAGCCAATAGTATTTTTTATGAACTTGGTAAGGAAGTACGAAACTGACATGAAAATATTGGTGAAAGATGTGGGAAGAATGGAAAAGTAGAAAGAAGCGAAAAGATGGAAGGACAGGATATGGAATAAGGAAGTGAAAGAAAAGAGTGAACATAAGTCAGTATGAGGAATACTGGAAGAACAGAAGGATGTGATATAATGAATTGGCAAACACTGTCTGGAAAATGTAGAATGTGCTGTATGAAGAAATAAAAGTAGCCTCTTATAATACTATAAAAGATATTCCAGGTAAGAAGACCAACAGTCAGAACCAACCTATGAACCTAAAAATGCATAAATCATCCAAAGCCATGGTATAAAGAGATAAAGCCCTGACTAAGGCCAGGTAAGGCCCAGGTAACTGGGATTTGATTAGATGTTGAGATGGCTGAGGCACTGGCAGGTAAGAATGGGCATACTGGTCTTGGAGGTGGGAGGGTGCTCATCCAGGGCACACAATGCAGCAAGATTTCCATGGTGAACACTGGGAAAACTGCCACAGTGCTACCAAGGATGGGCAGGATGGTATGCTGACATAAACCCTTTGTTAAAGTGAGGGGTATTTTAGCTCTAATAACTCATTCCATAACCCATCCTTGAAACATTTCTAGGCACATGCAGGGAGGGGGACTAAAAACTAGAAGAACCCATGGAAGCAGTATGATGCTGTCCTGGGACACCTCAGTCTTCTTGCTGGCCCCACCCCTTATTGAAGGAAGTCGGGGAGAGTAAGGAAAAAGAGACAGACATATCAAATGAGGAGAGGACAGAGGGAGGGGTCAGATTATGGTTAGCTGCATGGAGAAAAACGTGGGACAAAATGTATAAATTGCAAAATTAAAATGCATATGAAATTTAAGTCACTTAAAATAAAGAAGCATGAATGCAGTTGTGCAAAAAATGAAGAAGGAACAAAGAAGCAGAAAGAAGAAACAGTTTGGCAATTAACACAATTGATGAAAATTATGTTAAAATCATATACTTATTGACAGTCTTAAATTAAGAGAAAATTACTTCTGAGTAATTGGATGAATAATGCAGAACAGTTCACAGATTATTATAGGTACCGGTTTGTGGATGGAAAGAGAAGAGTTTCAAAATGACGCCAGGTAAATGAAAGATATTAAAAAGGTTAGGCATCAGGTAAATAAAATGAATTCTGTGAGAATTAAACATAATTAAGGCTTCTAGCTTTGATAATATTACTGGCTGGCAGTTGATAGAAATGGGTCACTTTCCACTGGCCTGGAAATTAGTAGATATAGTTTCCATTTATAAAGGAAAGGGTCAAGATGATGCCCTTAAGCTAAGGCCCAGTCAGTCTAGTGAGCAGTTAAATACTAAAGAATCTTCTATGAGAAATTTTAGAAAAAGATTCAAAATTCAGTAAGACTGGGTCACCTTAATTGGTATTCATGTTTCTCAGGCTGTTATTTGTGGTATGCAGGTGGATATAGCCTTCATAAATCATAGCACATATTGGATAGCGTAGCTCATAATGTGCTTCATTGAAGTCAGTCAGGTAAAACATTGCTCCATGGCTGGTAAAGTGGATAGAGATCTGGTGGATAGAGGTCTGATATCATTATGTAAATGGAGGGCAAAATCTAATGGAAAAGGAGGGTCCTTGGTATAGCGTGAACTAGCCGGTCCATCAGTTGTCATTTATAAACCTATGCCTTTTAAACATACATTGGTGAAATGGTTATCTCTGAAATACGGTACACCATATTTGCCACTGATATCAAGTATATGCACAGTCTGACAAAAATTATGATAATATACAAAAAACGTTTCTCTAGACCTAAACTGTTCAGTCAGCATAACCAGATTACACCAGAAAATAGATTAGTCAGCTGTAATAAGAGCAAGTACCTTCAACAGATTTAGGGAGAGGTTGTGGCATGAAAAATAGTGATACTTTTTTCATCTCTACATGAAAGTGATCTCAGTGTGCAATAAAAACTTGGTTACTTTCTGAAATTTATTATGCCTAGGACATCATTTTTAGTACCCCAGTAAAAGACCATTATTGGACTTAGCTTTGAATTTTAGTCATTAGTACAAAGATTAGAAAAGGGTATAAAATGGCCAGCATGACAGATTATATGCATGGTAGGAATTCAGTACAAGGACAGATTGAGACAGCTAACATTGTGTTCTGTTATGCAAAACATGATAATGAATGATCTAGTATTAATTTAGAAAGCCATGAAAAATGAAGATTTACCTGACTACAAAGGACTGAAAAAATTCAGCATAACATCAATGTGAAAAGAGGCAAGTTAAAATGAGAGCAATTGGGCTGACGAGTGAAAGGTTTGTTCAGATTTAGGACATCTTGCTAGAGGGGGTCAATCATGCATCAAGCCTGAGGATATAAAAGTCATACAACTCAACAGGGTGAGTGAAACTGGGAAGTAATAGACCATCCAGGAGGTGTTATGAGGCTGTACAATGCACATTGCAGGCACAGGGCCTCATTGCCTCTGGAAAAAAGTCCTGTATTTCCTAATATTGCCTATCCTAGAATGTATTATTAGGGTTATAAATGAATGGTCTGTAAAGTTAGTTGTAATTGCTGCTGTCTCCTCTTTATTTGTACATATGTATGTATTAAAGCATTAATCCATGACTGTGCATGGTAATATCATAATTTATCAATGGTTGGTATGGTATAATCATAAGGATGATGCCAGAGTAATTAAAGCCAGCTGTGGGTAAATCCTGATATACTCACAAACAGGAGTGGATTATTGCTTGTATACAGTAACATTATTTAAGAAATAAATTATTACATCTGTCTTCTGTGTTGTCTTCACAATTCTGATGTACTGCACATGCATATGGGAATTAAGTTCCTATGCTTGCACAGTAAATCAGCACAGAAGCAACGATATAGAAAACAGAATCTCCATTGCTATTTCTTTTTATGTTGAAAAACAGATGTATGTTTTTTTAGTTTTGCACAACAAACCTGATTTTTCTCATACTTCGACGTGTCCTCCAGTCTGGCCTCTTAATGGTACTTCAGAGGGCGCACTTTTTTCATTTGATATATGCTTAATTTACATATGGGCATGCTGGTTGGGCTGTCCAATCAACGTGCTCATTTTTGAACAGTAGAATAGTAGTGAGCCATTTGTTTTAGATATATAATGTCCACTTCAGAGTATCCAATTTGCAGAACATCTAACCTCTAATCATGGAGGACCAGAGGACTGAAGTTCTGCAATATCAAACTCAAAAAGAAGAAAAAAAAAAACTAAAATGTGAAAACTTCTTATTTCACATTTTTGCAGGGGTGCAAGCCCCTCCTGCATCCCTCACATGGGGGCATATGCCCCCCACACCTGCTGCTACTTAAATATATCTATGGGAGAGCTGAATGTTGTGGACTCTGTAGTTTGTCAACATCTGTTTAGTTGACAAAATATGGTCAACTAAACAGACAGATGACAGCTGTGCAAGATCAAACAATATTACAATATTCAGGGTTGGGGAAAATGCCTTCACTGATATTGTGAGATCTCAGAGATACTATATATAATTAGTATGGTATGGCAGGTGCAGTCCCCAACATGGAGATTGTGGGGAGGCTTGCCCACTGCAAAAAATGTTCTTTGCTTCTTTTTTTGTTTTCATTTTGCATGCATGGAGACTGTTACTCAGCACATGCATAGCAGCTTGTGTTTGCAATATCAACATTTTCTTGGTTGATGTTGTAAACATCAGCATTTAGTTCATTAAATCAAAATCAGTAGACACAAATAAATATATATGCACACACGTATAATGTTTTTTCTGCTTTGTTCAAATATGATTTTGCATAACTGGTATTTAATGCTGTGTTTTACAACAAATGCACTATAGTGCAACTTGAAGGATTATGGAAATGACAATTATACGAAATTTAGTGTGGATCACTTTAGTTAAGTGTGCTGGGTTGTAGTTGTAGCATTTTTTTTTTTTTTTTTTAGAGATCATATTGAGGATTCCTTCCTAAATGTTTGCCATAGAAGCATGATTTGGTGTTCTTGTGTTTACATGTGTGAATGTAGTCTAGGAAACAGTGGTAATGTGCCCCAGACTTGAGGAAGAAGCACTAGTGGGTAGTGTTAATTTTCTTCCTAAATGTGGTGAATACTGTTCTATAATCACATTTTTATTTTGGTAGTTTTTGTGTTTCTAAGTTGATTATAGATTATTTTAGTAAAGAATCACTGCTATTGTATTTCTAAGTGTACACTCCCAGTGATTGTTAGGGAGATTTCCTCGTTTTTTGAGATGGTGCGTTTGTAGAGTTGGTAAATATAAGTTCAGTTTGTGTGTGTGTGTGGGGGGGCTTGCCCTCCCATGCATTTGGGCTTGCCCCAAGCAAAACATACTCCACAGGATTCAGTAAAGTCCATGTAGGGTTAATGTAGAGTCTACTTGGAGTGTTATCAAGTACAGAAAATAGTGCCTATGGCAGTGGTGCACTCCAAATCTGACTTCAAACCAGTGACATGTGGAGTACCACAGGGTTCAGTCCTGGGACCTCTCCTGTTTGGTATCTACTTCTCTGAAGTACAGGCTAACACAGAAGGCCTCTGGCTAACAAAGTTCGCAGATGACTGCAAACTAGGAGCCATAGTAGAGTCCACAAATGATGTGGACATCCTACAGAAGGGCCTCACTGAGACAGATGCCTGGTGTCAGAGGTATGGCCTCAAGCTCAATGCCAAAAAGTGCATTGTCATCCCCATTGGTAAAAACTCTGTACCCATGAACTACCACATAAATGGCAGTCTACTTAACACCGAATATGTGATAAGAGAGCTTGGGACCCAAGTGGACAGTAGTCTCTCCTTTGATAATCACATCACCACAGTAGTCAGGAAATCCTTCTATGTGGCACACCTCATCACAAAAGAGTTCTCATCCAAGAAAAAAGAGGTCATTGTTCCCCTCTACTCGGCACTCATTAAACCCATTAAAGAGTACAATGCCCCTTTTGGAATGTAGCTCACAAGACATCTGCAGCAGCTGGAAAGGCCACAGAAGTACCTCACAAAGAGGATTATTGGCCTCAAACAGATGCCCTACACTGACCGTCTCAAACTCCAGCTTTACTCTGTAGCATATCGCCTACTCCAAGAAGATTTCTGCCTAACATATAAAGCTTTGTTAAACCCAGAGCTGTTGCACATGCCACTCCTCCTAAAGAAATCCCAAATCCCTCTGAGCTACACGGACTAGAGACCTAAACCATGTCCCCACAAAAAACAGGACATGCTGGAAGGATAGCTACCCATCTATGTCAAGCAAAGTTCCTCATTAGCACTCTTCAAGAAAAATCTTAATGATGAGTGAATGGGAAATAGGAAATGCACCCCGGGAATCACTTCTGTGGCTCTGCTCGACAGTGGCACATTAACTTTCTTGGGTGGCGTAAGCCAGGGAACCTTGTTGGCTAGGCTTACTTAGGCCCTTGAGCTGATAGCCTATTACCTACCTATGAACAATAAATATTAATGAAGCTCTGAGCTTAAACAAGGTTTTGCAGCATGCACCAGTGTATCTGACCACAAATCCTCTTCATGAATGTGGATGGCATTGATTTCCATGTAAGTTTGTTGTCTGCAAAAGGTTGATTGCATGGGAATTTCTTCTCCCTTGTTCGATATATATTAGGATTATTCCTAATTAATATTTTATGTGTAATTGTTTAATCTTCTCTCTGTTTTTATTTTTTTATTTTTTTCTTATGAAGTTTTCACAGTGTGTCACTTGCCACAAATGGCTTTTGCTATGCTTACCTCATTTGTGCAAGTAGACCACCCATGTATCAGACATGACCCAGACATCCAAAAATAGAAACTGGATACATTCAATTAATAATGCTGGTCATCATGCAAACCCAGTAAGTGAGGTTACGCTGCACTAATGCCATGAAGTTAACCATGAATACTAACATAGGGGACCTCATGTAACCAATCCTGCGATGACCGATATGTCTAGGACTGGAATGCAGATGGTCCTGGGTTGTAGTACAAGGTATGCAAATCTTTCTTATACTGTTCTGACATTGCAGATTATACAAATAGTGCTATGTATACAAGTGTTATATCCACCTTCTTGCGGCAAAAGCCGTACGTTTACAATGATTGTACACATGGCCTTGGATTCAAATACCACATATTCCATACACATTTGACTTTATTTTGTTTACTTTATTGTGTCCCATGTCACATTATATTTCCTTTCACTTATAATACCTGACATAGTTTTGCTAATATGACAATGTTCATGAAAGTATAGTTCTGTTCTCCCAGTTCAATAACAGAGTTGCAGGGCTCCAGTGAAGTAAATACTGTGGGAAGAAATAGCCAGGCAATTATTATGGCTAGGCTTGTATAGGCCCTAGGGCTGATAGCCTAGTACCAACCTATGAACAAGTGGCTGTATATGAAATAACCTTGGAATCGCATTGCTTGAGAGTGCACTGTCTAGTTTATAATACATTTGAAAAAGCTGCACTCTGCTTACCATAGCACAAACAAACACACTTGGATTACCTGTGCGATGGTAAGTGGAGAGCAGCTTTTTCAAATGTATCAAATGCAGCCAATCAGTAAGAGCAATATGCGCAACTGGCAGGAAAACATGATATTTAAAGTGGAATTGATGGGAAATGCACATTGGACATTGAGCTTTATCTTTTCTAGACATGGCTGGTGTCATTGGAGAGTGTGTGTGCTTCCAAGTGCAGCACTGGAGTGTTCAGGAGTTGAAGGTCTTCATTGGGCTCCTAGTTAAGGAGCATGTCCCTTGCCTCTTGCAGGATAACTATACAGGCTCTCAGTACAAGTCTGAAGCCTGGACTAGTGTGGCTAGGGCTTTGTCCAGTGCGACAGGTATCCCATGCACTCGAGAACAATGCCGTTATCACTATGACAATCTCCAAAAGAGGAAGATAGATACCCTTGATCATTGGATCAGGGAATATCAAGCAGGGAACATCCCACAGATGTGTCTGTATAAATTGTATTGACTATTGTAAATATTAAAGCTGAATATAGTTAAGACTGGTATTCATAATGGCATTCTTTTTTTTTCCCATCGCTGCAGAAGAGCGGGCCTTGAATGTGAGGTCCCATGCATCGCGACTGACAAGGATGAGAGAAGTATGTGGTATGTAAGCATAACTATATACGGTACTGTTATTGTAGCCTTAACAGTTAAAGATTGATTAGTTATTATATCATACAGCTGTATAAAATTGAGCATGCATGCCTCAAATGTAAAAGCAAGTATACATGCATTAGTCTGTAGCATAACTCTCAATTGCCCATATTTTCATTGAATATCCAGATTTTTGACTCACTGTTTTGATCTGTTCCTCATAACATTTATGGTTTTCTTGTAATAATTGTGATTGAAGTTACTAAATACAGTGTCAAAATATATATCAACAAAAATCCTATGCAACTTTCCATGTTTGTAAGAGCAATATTTAAAATATGTCCCTATTTCTGGGTCATTGTACCCCCATTATTTCATGATCTGTCCAAAAGAAAAGTACAGCATTACAGTATTCACTGGTTGTGGGTTCAAATACCGGCCTTTCTAAATATAAGTTACTTGTTTACAATACTATTTTAGGTTTTCATCATTAAATATACAATAATGTTACATTTTCATGATTATAGCATTCGAAGTTCAGACGTCTATACATGTGGCTTGAATGGCCTGCTGTCAAGTGTAATCAGTGTACATGGAGCATGCATATGTGCAATATATACACCCATGAATGATTGCTGGATGCAGTCTGACCTGTACTATAGTGTGTATGTCTTGCAAACAGGGTAGTATTCAAAGTAATTAAATTTCTTAGCAGTTGGTAATTTTATTAAAATGTGACAACATAGTAAAAATTAATTGTAAAAAGCTTTGTATATTAACTGTGATGTTACTAATTATCTCCTCTTTTTTCCTCTCACCCCACCCCTTCTCTTCACTTGTGTTTTTTTTGTGTTTGTTTTATTTGTATATTTTGTATTGCTTTGTTACATATTTTATATTTGTTTCTATTTATCATTGTGTTTGTAATTATATTATTTATTTTTATAATTTATAATATAATGTTTTTATTGTATTTCCATTTGTTTTGGTTTCTTTTATTTCGTTATTGTATTTTATTTTTTTTTTGTTATTACTACAGCACTTTAGGGCAGGCCAGTTCCCCATGATCAACCTACACTCACTCCACTTTCACTTCTGGGCTGCAGTCAGGTGTACTCTTCCCCCCCCCCCCCCACTGACCTTGCTCTACCTGAGCCTTCAGGTAGTTCTCACTAGAGGCTAGGCCTGTGGTCTCTTCTGGGAGCAGAGGTAGAGGGGGTGCCTTCATCACCTGAGCTGAGTTGCCAGGTATGGTGCATAGGCTTGTGCACCAGATGGTGGGCACATGCCTATGCAGGATAGAGAGCCTGGTTTCCATCCTGGTACAGGATGCCCACTCTAAGTGAAGATGTTGGCCATTGCAGCCAGCAGCACAGTGATGGAACAGTGACAGTCCACTGGGTGAGGACTGCAGTTACACTGTTACCATGCCTGATGCCCGTGGGACTTCAATCCCCCCACCCTCACCTCAGCCATGGTGTTCACCCCCTCTTGTGTCCTTCACCATCCCTGTCCCTTGTCTCATATGTCTTGTTTGTCAGCAAATGCTTCCTCATGTTCCCACCTTGCCTGCCCAAGACATGCCCATGTCCCTTCCCCAACATTCCTCTCCTTAAAAAAAAAAAAAAGGGGACCTATCCCAAAAAAATATTTTGTCCCATACACAGTTCTCCTTTTCACACACATGTCTACTTGACACACTTAATGTGGTACAGTTGGCTTCATAACACGATTATGTTGTCACCCCTCTCTCTGGAGGTGACAGTCCAAATTCAACTAAGATTCTGTATATGTGATCAATTGTTACTGTTGAAGAAATGGATAGCTATGGTTCTTTCCTACACCCTTCTTGCACATTTCTGCCTTCCTTTCACTTTGTTTTACCCCCTGCTTACTCCCCATTTCACCACTTTCCTATGCCCCCCGTTTCTTTCATCACTAAGCAATTTTAAATGGCAGTAGTATGAGTGAATCTATGTAAAAGTATCATACACACTTGTAAAAATTATGGCTATACTCCATTTCAAACCCAGTACCATCTGCCTTCATCAGCAATGCATTAACCCATCCAACCGCAGAGTCAGTTAATTAGCAGATGTATTTTATACACTCAATAGTAATTGTCACATTTTGTCTATAAAGCATGGCTAATAAAAGCTAATCAAGGCTAATAAAAGATTGATTAAATATCAGGAATGAGAATATTACTGACATACATTACCTACACCTGCATTCCAAACCAGTTGTATGTGGTCCAAAAAAGGTACTTAACATTAATTGAAGTCAATTACTATGTGCAGGCAAATATTTAGTTAAGCAACAGGTGTATGCAACAGCAATTTAGTTTGCAATTATCTATTCAGTGTGTAAAATACACCTGCCACTCAAATGAATCTGTAGCACCTTCTGTTAAATGCGTTGATGGTATCTTGCTTTGGTCAGATGGTACTGGGTTCAAATACAGGTGTAGCTATCATTTCAAATAAATGAAAAGAAGGTAGTGTGCAAAAGAAACAATCTTCTTCTTTCGGCTTTTCCTGTTTAGGGGTCACCACAGCGGATCACCTGTCCGCTCATGATTGGCAGTGGAGTTTTACAGTGTCGAGTTGCCAGCCCAGCACCCAACCTTCCACGGAAGGCACACACATGCACACACTCACACCTAGGGCCAATTTGGAGTGTCCAATCCACCTACAGCATGTCTTTGGGATACAATAACCAAGACAAAAACAACAAACGAAAAGGAGGAAGTGTAACAACAAACAAAAAGGAGTTAGTGTTTTTCTTGGTTATTGTTTCCTTTGCACACTACCCCCTTTTCGTTTGTTGTTCAGTAGTGTGCTATTGTTTTTCTTGGCTATCATTTTCAAATACTTTTATGTGTAAATCAGGATTATAAATTGTGATACTTAGGAATCTGTGTCGGCTGTCTGCACACTCAATGGACTAATAATGAAATGTTTGGTGCTGCATGGAAGTGGTATCAAATACAAATTTATATAACTAATAGTACTTTTTACCATTGCTTAGCGATGATTCTTTAAAGAAAAATGGGGGAGACAGGAAAGTGATGAAAAGGGAAGCAAGGAGGGGGAAAACAAAGTTAAAGGAAAGCAGGAATGTGCAGGAAGGGTGTAGGAAAGAACCACAGCTATCCATTTGTTCAACAGTAACAACTGATAACATGTACAGCTGAATTTGGACTGTCACCTCCAGAGATAGGGATGAAACAACATAATTGTGTTGTGAAGCCAATTGGACCAAATTAAGTGTGTCAAGTAGACACGTGTGAAATAGAGAGCTACATATGGGACTATTTTTTTTGGGACAAGTGCCCCCCCTTATTTTAAGGAGAGAGAGGAATGTTTGAGAAGGGACATGGGTATGTCTGGGGCAGGCAAGTTGGGGAAGGTGAGGAAGCATTTGCTGACAGACAAGACATATGAGATGAGACAGGGTTGGTGAAGGCCGCAAGGGGGGTGGGTTAACACCATGGAAGGAGTGAGGGTAGGGAAATTGTAAACTTATGGAGGTTATGTTTGGTGACAGTGAAAATCAAGTCCTCAATCACTGGACTGTCATCACTGTCACTTCACTGTGCCGAAGGCTGCAGTGTCTGATATCTGCATGTCCTTATGTTTATTCAGGACAATGATGAACAGCAGTGTCTCCACTTGGTGTAGGCATCAAATTGTGCAGCGCATAATCCTATACACCACACCTGGCAGTTCAGCTCGGGTGACAAAATCACCCCCTCTGCCTCTGTTCCCAGAGGGAACTACAGGCCTGTCCTCTGGGGCAGAACTACCTGAGGGTCTGGGTTGGACAGGGGCAGTGGGGGGTCTGCAGCCAGGATCCATCCCAGAGGTTCTGGGCCTTGGTGCTGTAGCCGGTGGAGTGAGTGTATTTGGATTATGAGAAACTGGCCTACCCTGCTGTAGTAATAAAATAAAACATAACAGAAAAAATGTAAATAATAAAAAATAACAAAGAAAAACAAATATTAAAATAATTATTAAAAAAAATGCAAACAGAATTAAAAATAACAAATACAAAATAGTTAAAGAAATACAAAATTATGCATAACACAAAAACTAAGTAAAAACAACCAACCATAAAAAAGAAGAAAAGAGGTGGGGTAAGAGGAAAAAAAAAAGGAGAAAATGACATTACTAACGTCATATGTGACATACAATGTGCATGTATGCAATTCTATGACACTATTCTTCTAATACCTCTCCACCTCCTAATGCAAAATAATCTGAACTAACCCTGACAAAATGGGGGGACAAAGGCCCAAAGATAGGGACATATTTTAAATATTATTACTCCTATTAACTTAGAAAATTAGAGTAACAGGGGTTATCGAAACATACATTTTTAGAAATGATTTGAAGCCTGAAACTTAAATATATGTCATTATTTAGTGACTTCAGTCCTCAGATAATCCCAGTGATTTGTCAGAAAACCACACATTTTATGAGGAACATACCAAAAATATGAAATGCAAACCTGGACATTCTGGAAAAATCTAAACAGTTGAGTGGTATGATTCTGCTACCTTTACTTTTAACACTACTAACTCTTTAACAAATAACTTTTACACTGTTTAGACAACCAGGCTCATAACAGATGCACAGTATATTACCGATTGCATCAAGCAGTCATGGATATGTGTATATATTGTACATACATATGTTCCATTTATACTGAAGACAATCTTCAGCAGGCTATTGTCCCTGGTTTATAGGTCTTGCATTACATTGCAGCATTGATGTAAACTTAAAACAGTATTGTATAGTTGGGAAGTGTGGTTTTTAAACAGACAGCTTCTGACTACTCTAACACTAGAATGTTGTTTTATCCTACAGGCTAATGCATGCACACTTTTCCTTAACAATTGACAAATGCATACTCAATGATACAAGTGTTTAACACACTAAGCTGTATTTACTCTTAATGCTACAATAACAGGACTTGCTTCTCCTTTCACCACTTTCCTGTCTCCCCCATTTTTCTTTAAAGAATCATTACACAATGGTGCCTGATGAGCAGCATTGCTAAGCAATGGTAAAAAGTACTATTAGTTATATAAATTTGTCTCATATCCATGCCAGTCTTGCTTCATATGTTTGCAGGTTCAGCAGTCTATCTGCACGAGCTGTGGAAAAAGCAGAACACAACAGAATATCATTAAGAATACCAATCCTGAACAAATGCAGCTGCTAACTCTTACAAGTAGCATGTAAGTAGCAAGATACATCTATGGAGTGCCGCCACTCCAACATTCCTCAATCCAAATGTCGTGGGTATCCCTCTTCCTCATCCTCAGATTTCTGTAATGATTTCTACACTCTTTGTCAGTGCGGGGGATACTGATAGCACTGGACAAATATAGGTACATAGGATGTTGCTAAGCTAGTGACCTGATGGTGTTTAGAAGCCTAGCCATTAAATCACCGCATAAAATTCAATATCAGATATCATGTATGGGCAAGATTTGTCTAGCAAGGGCTACCCATGTCCAGGTGAGAAGCAGGGGCAATGCAGGGCAGAGATTAACAGTTTCACATCATGTCATCCAGGCTGTGATTAAACAGAGTCATGGAAGTGCCTTGCCTGACAGGGTTTTGAAGCCTATTCCAGAAAAGTGTCAACCTATGAGAGCTGTATCTGTCTCTCCAGCATGTCCTATATATGTAAGTCTACATTGATGGCCCATGAACAGCTGACTGTAGTCCCAAATGACATATATAGGGGCAGCATTTTCATTACAGTTGGGTCAGAGATAGCACTGTAAGGCATACGTAAACCACCTTGAAGTAGTCTATATCATACTGAGTACAGTGACAGCTATATCAGTTTGTCCTTGTTAGACACATGTTTGACACCCTGATTTATATTACTTGTAAATCTCTGGGGTCTGTCAAGTTACTGCAGCTGTCTGTTACACTACATAGCAGAGGGAGCATTATATTCAGGAGTAGGCCAGAGGATGGGTGACTATAGCGGATTTAGAACTGAATGTGATACTACTGCAATGGCTTTGTTAATCTGATGCAATATGTAGAAAATCTTCCTTACCACAGCAGACACATGTTGCAGTCTACTAGTGTTCCCAGGTCTATCAATACAGAAATGGTGATTAGGGTATTCAGGGTTACGTCATAATAGGCTGGAACATTAATACCAAAGGAAAGATGATGATGCATTTATATGACTGTCATTTAACAGCACAGAATTGTCATTAGTCAGTATAAGCCCTTTTTTGAATAGCACTCACATTGATAGGGGATACAATGACAACACCGAAGTGTCCTTCAACCACAAATTTGGCTAGCCACAGACGCACTGTTTTGGTCTGGACTTCTGAGAAGTACATGGCAAACATGAATGGACACAGCATTGACACTTGTGGTAACCCGTGGGTGATGGTTCTGCTGCTATTGGTAAACTCTCCCACTTTGAATGAGTGTTTGTCTGTGAGCCAGTTTGCAACCAACTGGACAACATAGCAATTGATATTCACCTGGCATTCTTCTCACTGAATCAAGAATGTGGGATTGTGTGGAAGGCCTTGACCAAGTCAAGATAGACAAGGTCAGTGCTGTGCACACATGCTATGTCTGTGGTCACATTATTGAATACCAACAGTTTTAGCATGCACAACCTTCCCTTGAGAAAACCATGCTGAAACAAATGTAGTGTTTGGATGTCAGTTCTGTCCTTGTATCTGATGTCCATGGAAATCCATTCCATTGTCTTACAGTTGATGCTTGTGAGACTTAAGGAGCTATAAGTACGTGTGTATGCTGCTGATCCACCCTTGTGCAGGGAAACAGTTTGCTGATTTCAAATCTGTGTGGAGAAAGGCAATACTCAGACGGTGATTGAATAGGGTGCCCCCTGCAGTAGTTCGGTAGTTAATATTAAGAACGCATGCTGGAATGCCATCTGGTCCCACGGAGGCTATGTTTCTGATCTTGGAGAGAGCAGTGATTACTTGTTCTTTGTAGAGGGAAGTTGGAGGTGATATTGAAGACATGTGTTGTGGTAAGCTTTGGGGTGGGTGGGGAGTAATTTTTATCCAAGCATGTGTGCTAGCAGGTTTTCCATTTACACTGGGTCAGTCTGTGCAATACCATCCACAATTAATTCACCAGACATCTGATTTATACCTTTGATGTTGCATATATAGCAGAGGAAAGCCTTATGGTTATCCTTGGATATGGTTTTGACATATTTCCCATAGTTGCTCTGTGAGGATTTTACAAGGTGTCTTATTGTCTTGTTTAGGCTGGGGATGTTCATCTTCCATTTTGGTATTTACACCTTTGTATTTGCAGACATCAGCTTTGTTCACTTACTGTATAATCAAGCAATGTCAGACATCCATCAGCATGGTTATTATTTTTGCAAGAATCTTTCTTTGATCCTATCAGGTATATCTGTGTCTAAACATTTGTGTAGATATTTATACAGGGCATCAGGGTATACCTTACTAGAGCTATCCATATCCTCTGTGGAAACTGTAGTTTGGAAGAAGATTATACCATTCCTTAGGATGGTGTCGTTATCTTGGAAGATGTATTTTCAGCTGACCTCTCATTTTTAATTCTGTACCTATTGCAAATTCTAAAAATACTTTATGGTTGGATTGAAATAGTGCAAGCCCTATAGATGAGGGCTTGCATTGGTCAATGCTATTTGTGAGGACTAGATCTAGAATGTTATAGATGGATTTACTTCTAAATGCCAAACCTTATATAACCAAACTTCATTTTCACGAGATGAAAATTGCGAAAGCTGAAATACCCGAATGGCAAATTTTTCCCAGGGTAAATTAACACTTTCCCAAACTTACATGAAACACACACCAAAGTAAGTAAAACCCACCTAGGTGGGGGGCTACACCCCACATATCTCCCCTAGTTATATATACCAACTCCAGGATCACACTGCAGTGGAGAAAAGGGCATGTTTGGCAAGTGTTTACTTATCCTGGGAAAAATTTGAGCTTTGGGTATTTTAGCTTTCACGATTTTCATCTCGTGAAAATGAAGTTTGGTTTGAGGTTTGACATTTAGAAAAATATCCATTGCAGACACTTGTGGGATGATGCAGTCTTAATATGAGTTATCAAAGTCTAGGAATTATTGTGCAAGTGAGTTTGGCCTCGTATAGGTTTCAAAATCAATTTAGTTATAGTTGACATAATCCCTGAGTAGGTTGTTTTTTGTTCAGCTTTAATTGTTACAAGTACTTATAAATAGTCTGTGTGGCCTTTCTTGTTCATGGAAAGGGGCATATAACTGAGGATAACATTAAGAGGTTTCTTAGCCACAGTAAATTGGAGGTACATTGACTCCATAGACTTATGTTGTCTAACCCCTGCAGAGGAGGAATTATCTTCACTGAAGAGATAATCCACCTCATGTGGTTCCCACAACTTCAAATTGCAGTCTGAATGTGTGGAAGGCATTGCAGTCTTGCAAGGCCAGGTTACTTCCTGTGGCTTTGAATCAGGTTTCTGTGACTGCACCGATGTCCACCACTTCCTTTGGGACAAATGCTGACAGAGTGCAGTTTCTGATATTAATTCCTACAGTTTAGCAGCATGACCCTTACTTTGTTGGAGTTGTATATTTTCAAATAGTAACTTCTGTTTTTGTGACCATGCCTAATAAAGGTAGTATGGTGGAGGCAAGTGCCTTAACAGCAAACAAAAGCCTAGAGGTGATAGGTGAAGTCAATGTCTTGCCAAGCAGCATGGCCTATCCACAGTGTCATCCCACACTGACAGGAACTGGACCCTCTTAGAATGACACCAGATGCATAACCAACTTCAGGAGATCATTTGTTCTTTATATTGTTGTCTCATCCTAGGTGAGCTTATAATGCTGGTCAAACGTAGGGACATACATATCTGGGACACATATATTTGAATAGCTCATTCATGTCTGTCTCTGTATATTCCCTAGATATGCATCTCAGGTTGTGCATGCCAACACCAACTATGATGCATCAATAGTGGGTATTGCTGTGGAGAGACTTGATTACATGTGTGATGTGACATCTACTGGTGCCACACAGCTGACTAAATTTCTCCCTGTTTAGTCTGAGTGTATGGCTCACTGTACAATCAACTATAAGGACAACCTTTGCAATAGAAAACTATTGCCTTAAGCACTTTCTGGGTGAGACACTGGTACTCCTTTTTATATGTATTATGTGCTTTGGGTTTAGAGTTAGGTGTACCATGTTTGTGTTTTGGATCTCTCTGCTGTTTATGTAGGTTGTTGCCCATGATGGTACTTCATTGATGTCATAGTACAGTCTTAATGCATTTTCTGCATTGAGTCAAAAACAAGTCAAGTAGGCTAGCAGAAGAAAGAGGGGAAATAACAGCTCATAATGTGAGGTGTACTCCTGGTATCTGCATAGAGAATGAGAAAAGGATGGGGGCATGTGATGTGCTGTTTTAGGGGGACTGACATATGGGGGATACAGTAGTTGGTCTATCCAAAGTGGGATCTATAGTTCAGTTGTGGAGAGAAGATATGGCATTATTGCTTGTTTAACTGAAATTTGCCTGGCTATGTTGAGCTTTTGAAGATCTACACTGCTAGTTAGCATTGGTCAATTGTAATGGAAGATAATTGAATTGTTTTTTCTGCATCTACAACTGCAAAGAGTTAAGCTCTCTGCACACAAACAAGAGCAGAGCAGCTAAGACAATGAAACACTGTTAAAGCTCAAAATAAGACCAGAAACAGTTGCTTTCAAATATATAGCCCTAATGTACACTCCAGGCACAAGGGTACAGGGGTGTTTTCTCACAAATCATGTGTCATGATGTTCAATTATTAATAGTTTAACTAAACTGGATTCATCCATTGTGAATCCAATGTATAGTGCGGGCAACACAACTACAACAGAATAAATGCAGTAATTGACAATTTGTTCATAACATTACATAGGCAATAGAGTCAAAAAGCAACACAATATTTTCCAAAATGAATCACAACACAAAAGAACAGAACTATATTTTTCTTGCATAAGTAAAAGCGGAAGCTGGACATACTGCAGGGCTTTCACTTTATAACAGTGGCTAAAAACCATGGCATGATGAATATGCATAGAACAGTGTTTCATAGGCTGCTGTAAAATTGTGTAATGTCCAGTAACAGTTCAGACACACATACACGCACACATACACACACACACACACACACACACACACACACACACACACACACACACACACACACACACACACACACACACACACCACCTCCCCCCATTTGACTGCAATGAGAATAGAACCCCTCCTTATCTAAGTACACAGATTACAGAACACAGTACTTAACACACAAGCCACAGCACAAGTCTCATGGAGGCCTGCTTGAAATGGATGTTTGGGCAAGCACCTAAACACTGCAAAACCATGCCATTGGAGAAGACACTTAGGGTTACACACTTCCACTCTTCCTTATGGAAACACACACACACACACACACACACACCCAGTTGACTGTAGTGAGAGTAGAACCTCTAACTATCTAAGGGCACAGACTACAGAACACAGTATTTAATGCATGTGCCACAGCACAAGTCTGATTTTAACAGGACTGCGGGTGATCTTATAGTAGATAACATTAGCAGGCCATGTGGAGGACAAGAGTTTGGAGGCCTGTTTGAAATGGATATTCATGCAAGCACCAAAACACTGCAAAACCAGGGCATTGGCGAAGTCAGTTAGGGATCACACTTTAATTCTTCAATATGGAAAGTCTACTGCAGTGAAAGCTGAACCCATACCTATCTAAGTGCACAGCCTACAGAACACAGTACTTAAAGGAAGTCCACAGCAAAAGTCTGATTTATATAAGACTGCAGGTGAACTTATAGTAGATGACATCAGCAGGTTATGTGGGGAACAACAGCTTGGGAGGCCTGCATAAGCATATCACTTAGTTTTATCTGAGGCTAGTAGCCTAACAGAAGTATACTGTTTAGAAGCCTATGTATCAACACAAGTACCCTTATCAAGCATATTTGGCTGTTTGAGTTTGGCAGAATAAGCCTGTAAGCACCACCAAATGGCCCTGTCCATGAGGGAGAACCCAATGTTATATATTACACTTTGGATTGTTGATATGTGTTGAAAAATTAAGGAGACCCCAGGGTTGTACTGATTATTGATGTGGTTGGTGGTGGAGAAACAAATGGTTGGATTGTAAATATATGTATGTATAGTTCATAGCATCATAGGATCATAGGAGGTTACTAGGCTAACGGTCCCAGGGACATTACAAGTCTAGCCAAGTTCAACCCATGTTCTCAAGGGTGTCTGACTCAAGCAGACACTAAAATCAGCACCTTCTGCCCCTTTCAAGAGGGAGACAGGTGGAAATGCAAGGGTGGATTTGTGGTTACCCATCCAATTGTCCAAATTGTGCTTAAATAGGTCCGATGAGGGGCTTTGTTTGACATGAATAAGAAGCTTTTTCCAAAGGTGGGGCAACCTCTGAGAGAAATCTGTCCCTCCAGCAAGTTCTGTTGTCACATACCAGGTTAAGGTCCTTTGTGCATGTAACCTGTGTGCTATTTGACTTGCAAATGTGCAGCATTTCCATTAAAGCTGGGTCAGAGATCACTCTATATGCAAGGCACAGGTCACCTCTGAGCAGTCTGTATAACACGGAGTAAAGTGACAATGACTTCAGTCTGTCCACATAAGACAGATCTTGAAGACCCTGAATTTTCTTTGTAAGGAACCTTTGTGGTCTCTCCACTTTCTGCAGGTGTTTGGAAAGGAACATACCAAAGGAAGCATTGTAATTTATTATTGGCCTGATGAGGGAAGAGTATGGAGAGGGGAGGTTATTACCTCTTTTTTTTTCTGGAGCCAATGCCCTTACTTATAAGATGAGCAGTATAAAATATCCTTCTTACGACAGTGGAGACCAGGTGATCGAAGTTAAGGATGCTGTCAATCTGTGTGCCCAGATTTCTCACCACTGACTATGTGCTTGGGGTATTGATATTGATGTGGTAGTTTGTAGAAACATCACCCTTGCCAAAGGGGATGGCAATGCATTTTTTGCATTATGTTTAAGACCATGACTTTAGCACTAGTCAGTCTGCGTAAGACCTTCTCGTAGACTGTTGACATTGCTAGGGGTTTCAAAGATCGCTCCCAGTTTGCAGTCATCAGCAAACTTTGTCAGCCACAGTCTTTTAATTTTAGCCTGTACTTGGAGAAGTAAATTTCAAGCAGTAGGGGTCCCAGAACTGATCCCTGTGGAACAACACTGGTTACAGGTCTGCTGGAGGAGGTGGAGTTCCCTATTTTGACCATATGAGTTCTATCAGTGAGCCAGTTTGCAACCCACCTGACAGTATGTAGGTTGATACCCTGGGTGAGTTTATCAATGATGCCTGAGTAGGGGATTATGTCTAGGTAGGTCGTATACATTTGACTTTGTCTAGTTATATTGTACCCTCAGTTTGCAATGTGTCCACATGTAGCTTTAGATTAGACAAAGGGACTGAGAAATGTAGAGCAATAAGAACAAATCATATCTGCTCTATCTTTCTCTCTGTCTATATATATATATATATATATATATATATATATATATATATATATATATATATATATATATATATATATATCGAGAGAGAGATATGGGTCTACTTCTGTTTGTCAAAAACACAGTTTGTCGACAAACAGAATGTCGAGCCCACTTCCACGAAAGTGCACATCAACGAAAGTGCACTTTGGCAAAAACCGATTCACCAAATTGGAAAAATAAAAAAAATAAAGTTTGCAGACACAGTTTTGCATGGAGGCAAGCCCCCCTGCACCCCCACACTCCCACTACTTAAATATACTAACTCCGAGGTTGCACTATAGTGGGGAAAAGGATACTTCCTTATCCCCCATTGTAGTGCAATTTCGGAGTTAGTATGTTAAAGTAGTGGGGGTCTGGGGGGTGCAGAGGGGCTTGCCCCCTGCAAGCCAGTGTTTGCAAACTTTATTTTTTTTTATTTTGCCGATTCGGTGAATTGGCTTTCACGAAAGTGCGCTTTCGTTGAAGTGCACCTTTGCAGAAGTAGGGTCATACTTTTCTTTTTCAAGATTATGTAATTTCGATAAAGAAAAGTAGACCCGTGTGTGTGTGTGTGTGTGTGTGTGTGTGTGTGTGTGTGTGTGTGTGTGTGTGTGTGTGTGTGTGTGTGTGTGTGTGTGTGTGTGTAAACAGAGAGATATCATATTTATAGTGCAAGAAGCATTGGATTTGCACTATGTTTAACTAAGTGTGCACGCATGCGCTTTTCCTTTTTACCTGTTTGCGCATAGGTAAGCAGTGCATAAACGCGAGCCACATTGCTAACATCTGAGACTTACTAATATGTAATGTATACCTGCTACTATAGCACACTCATATATCAACTACAGGCTGGGATTTCCCAATGACTAAGAGCAATAATTGAAGCAATCTGACATAAATTTTATCTGGTTTTCCCCTGTTTCTGCAATGCTGACCTTCGTGCAAACTAGATAAGCCTTCTCAAAAAATATTTTCTAGATGCTGCACAACACGCAAATGTGGAATTAAAATAAGACAAGGACCATAAATATTAAAAGCAAAGTTTGTAAAAGCAATTGATGGTACACATCCAAAATTTCTACTTCTGTCGGGATTAGAACCCTCACATTAATACAGCTTCAGCAAAGAGAATGGCTGCCTTAGTCCTCTTTGTCACACAAGCAGCTTGCCAGCACAGAACTGGGGTCATTCATCACACAACCAACTGCATAAGTGTGTACACTATCAAACCATGGACTGCATATTTTACAAGTAATTCTGTGTATTATATTTGAACCTAGAGCTGTTAGTAGTCACACAGCCTGTCATAATTTTGGTTACAAATATACATCTCTCTCTCACATGTCTATGTTGGTAATTCATCACTTACCAAACACACGCAATTTGCAAGTAATTCTATATAATTGTCCTTAAAATGTGAGAGGATATTAACTGTGGCATAAACATGCATATACTTTGGTTTTGGGGTTAGCATAGCTGAGTTACTATTATGGCAGTTACAAGGGTACACTCCTCTTGGGGGGTGGCAGAACAAAGTGCACTTACTTTTATGATACAAACAAGTCTGAAGTCAGAAACTGCAATGTGTAGCCTCACTTTCTAACTTCTCTCAAATGATTTACCAGTATTCTGCAGAGGTATGACTGTTTCATGCCTGAGGCCTACTAATTACAAATGGACAAATATTAGTAAAATAAGTGTTTGTGGTCACATGTTAATGTAACTTCAGTATAAATCCACCACTGTTTACTTGCTTACTGTACCAAGTTGAGAGACACAAGGATATGTCATCTTCAAGAATACAGTCTAGGTTCAGGACTTGACTTGCAAATTCAGCAGTTTACACACTTTTAGTTCAGGGCTAACTCTGTCTGATGCAAGCAGTACACAGCCAATTTATGGATAGGTAAAGGTTGTGTGAGTTGGCTGGTATCAGTTTTAATATGTATGTGAGTAGGAGAAAGGTATTGGTATCTAGGTGGCCAGTGAATGTGTTATTAATTGTCTCTTAGCCAAAGCAAGGGCATACTGAGCAAGCCTACAGCTACCTACAGGGACATCACCTGGTGGTGGTTCCTCAAAGTCCTCCTCTAACTTGGCGGTGCTGACCTAGGCATTGGTGGGGGATGTGTACCCCTTTCCCTTGCTGATCCTGCTGCAGCTGTTTCCACAGGATCAGATTGTGGAGCATAGCACATACTATGAACATTTGTGTACATGTGTGTGATTATACAGCAGGAATCCACCAGATGTATCTAGGCATTGGAACTGTGACTTCAGCAGCCAAAATACACTCTCTGTGATGTTTCTAATTTCAGCATGTGCCTCATTATGGCATTTTTCTGTGGGTGTGTGTGCACTTCTGATGGATGTCATCACCAATGGTTCCAGGGCATAACCAGCATCCCCCCAGTAAATGGCCCTTGTGGGATGTTCCCCCCTAGCAAACATCTGGTACAGCGGTGATGTGTGCCAGGTATTGGAGTCATGATATCTGCCAGGGTTGCCAGCACACATTCAAGATAATCCCCTGGGCATTGCACATGACTTGGCAGTTGATGGAGTGGTATCCCTTGTGGTTAATATAGATTCTACCCTGCTCACCAGGTGATGCCTTGATGTGTACATGAGTGCAATCTATGGCATCCAGTACTTCAGGGTAGTGGGCTACATGGTAAAACTGATGCATATTGTTGGCCCTCTGCTCAACAGAAGAGGGTAAAATATATGTCTCACTAGCATGTATGAGCATAGCATCCAAGAACTGGTGGAGGATCCTCGATGCTGCTGCCTTTGACATACCCATCATGTCCCCAGCTGGCCTTTGAAAAGTACCTATAGCCAATATTCTAAGGGCTACACATACCTTAGCTTCCACTGGGATGGTTTCCCCTCAGTTGGCTCTGGCTCTGAGTTAAGGTTGGCAGAGCTCGCAGAGTTTTTGTGTCCCTGTCCACTCCATTGCGCTCTACAATCTCCAGATCATGTAGCACCTGGAAAGTTACCCTGGGTCTGAACACTCTTCACCTTCTCGGCCTAGGCCTATTGTCAGCAGCACCAACAGCATTGGCTTCAGCCTCTAGCACATGCAGATGTAGAATAGCTGCAGCAGTCCCTAGCATTTTCCCTGTTAAAATGTCCAAGTCTCTACTCCAATTGTATTGAAGTATTGAGCAAAAATAAGAATGTAAACTACATGGACACTTGATACATTTGTTGAATAGGTCCACCATGTGGGATTGGCAAATTAAGATGCAGTTCACCTGCCTAGGCTGTAATTAGCATGATTTAACACACCTGCTTGAGTGCTATGCACACCTTCACACAGCTCTGTGCACCATTGAATAAATAAGGTAAACATAAACACAATTCATATTTTTATTTCTGTTTTCCTGATCTTGCACAAAGATGGAACATAAAACGTGAAGAAAAGCTTGTACATCTGTACTCGAATCCAGGATAATTGAGATTATAGCCCTACACATACATACACTTGCTGCCACAGGAATAATTACATAACAAGCACAATAAAACTATCCTTTTATTGTTTCTTTTCCTGTGGTTGCACTAAGTGCACCAACATGCAAATATGTTAAGAGAAAAACAAAGAAGGGAAACTGCCCCTCCACCCCCCGCGATGTCATTGCTCTCTGACATGCATTGGAAACAAAAACATTGTGTAGGTGCCTATACGATGTGAACATTCCCACAAGGTTAATCTTTTTTGTGATTCAAAAAAGTCTACTGAGTTTTAGCCTCATTTGCATAATGACCATGCTGACTGCCTGAAATCTACACAGTTAGTAGCTGTATAAGCAGGGAAACTACATGGGAGCACAATTTTGTAAACACAAGGCAGGGTATTACTTTGTCTAAATACTTGATACATACTATATAATGCTTACAGTAATTCCTTCCTAAAATTATCTTCACTTGCATTCACTCGGGAAATCCTTAGACCTTGCCCCTTGACAACATTATTAAAAGTAAAGTGGGGATACATACTGCTCCGATATAAATAGGCATTTTTGTGACCTGGCTTCCTATACAACATAGTATCTATCACCCCTTCCCTGCTTTATTTTAATCAAAACATCTAAATAACTAATTTCTATATCAGAAGGAGATGGGAGATTTAGAGGATAGATTTGGAGCAAGAGGATATAGTAAAAAGAAAGTACATGAGAATTTGATGGATGTGGCTGTAAGTAGGGAATATGAGGGGAGACCGCATTTTTCAATAAATCTGCAGGTTTATGAGAGAAGTCAAGTGACTACTTGTAGAGTACCAGTGACGTTTTCTAGAGATTCAAGAGGGTTAGTAGATATAATTAGGAAACACTGGGACATTATGACTACTAATGCTGAGCAAAGAAATATAATAGGGGAAGCCCAAGTATAGTATATAAAAAGAAAGTCTTTGAGGCAATTGTTATGTTACCCTATGTACCTCATGGGGTATGCTCACAGCAAGCATCAGAAGAAAATTAAAAATCAAGCCACTAGACCCTGTCATAGATGTAACTTTTGCAGTTATATAGATGATACCGACAAACCAAGGAAATGTAGACACACTGTAAAAGGGATAAGAGTCACGAAACTCCTCCGTCCCTCGAGTACTTCAAAATAAATCTCCAAGTCGCCAAAATGTAAAACCAACAAATTTTATTAGGTTTAAGCTTCTCCCAAGCTTTTCTCGGTTACAATACACCAACTTCCTCAGAAAACTCCTAAGAGAAATAAAAGCGGAAACAACGTCACTCAATCACTACCCTTTAAATACCCACACATCTTATCTATAGAAAAATATACAAAATATCATTGAATACATATAAATACTCAAAAACATTATATTAATCAGAAAAAGAACCCAATTGATTAAAAACATATAAAAATAGTAGATGTTACTTATTTGATAAGCCAGCATGTTAAATTTAGTGAAGGTAAATGATGGAATTTTAATGTCACATCATGCAATGAATGCAATAAATCAGAATGAAAATAAAAGTGAAAGAGAACCATCAATAACCCCTGGGTGTTTTACGGGAGGCTACTACCGACTCCAAAACAACTGTTACCGAAAGCTACTGTACAGTCAAATAACATAAAACTATCCTATTTGTTATTGTATATATATTTATAATTAAAACTGTTATCTATATTTTACTTGTGTATGTATGCCAGAATGAAAATCAATAGGTACAATAGATACTATGTAGTTAAACTCTTGAGTTTCAATATAAATGATATAGATAATCTGTCATTGATGCCTGGATAATGGCAGGCATCCAGTCTAAGTTGCCAAATCAATTCTCTCCCTTCGAGGATTAATGAATCCGCTCCTCCCCTGCCATCCGATCGAACTTGGTCGATGGCTAAGAAGGAAAATTAATGTAAAGGATTTTCTTTTACACGCTTTGCTAAAGCGTTTTCCACCTTACCCTTCCTAATAGCGTATAGATGCTCGTAAATACGCTCCTGTAGTTTTCTGTCGGTTTTTCCGACATAGAAGACTGGGCAGTGGGAAAACTTAGCTAAACAGACAACTCCTGTACTAGAACAATTAAACCAAAAAAAAAATAGGATAGTTTTATGTTGTTTGATTGTACAGTAGCTTTCGGTAACAGTTGTTTTGGAGTTGGTAGTAGCATCAGATGCGTAAAACACCCAGGGGTTATTGATGGTTCACTTTCACTTTTATTTTCATTCTGATTTATTGCATTCATTGCATGATGTGACATTAAAATTCCATCATTTACATTCACTAAATTTAACAACATGCTGGCTTATCAAATAAGTAACATCTACTATTTTTATATGTTTTTAATCAATTGGGTTCTTTTTCCGATTAATATAATGTTTTTGAGGAGTGTTTATATGTATTCAATGATATTTTGTATATTTTTCTATAGAAAAGATGTGTGGGTATTTAAAGGGTAGTGATGAAGTGATGTTGTTTCCGCTTTTACTTCTCTTAGGAGTTTTCTGAGGAAGTTGGTTTATTGTAACCGACGAAAAGCTTGGGAGAAGCTTAAACCTAATAAAATTTGTTCATTTTACATTTTGGCGACTTGGATATTTATTTTGGAGTTCTCGAGGGACGGAGGAGTTTCGTGCATCTTATCCCTTTTACAGTTATATAGATGAGACAGGATAATTTTTACATCCAGTTCAAGGTAAAGGTTATAAATTTAATGTAGTTGCCACTTGTAACAGTACCCATATAGTCTGTCAGTATGTGTTGTTTGTAGAAAATTTTATGTGGGTTAAACAGACGTTTAAGGGAATGTATCCATGAGCACTTGAATGATATCAGAAATACTACACTAAAAATGCTTTAGCTAAACATGTGGTAGAAACTTCTTCAGAACATAAGTTCATATTTCTTGTTATTGATATGGTAGAAGAAAGTTTAAGGGGGGGTGACATACAGAATGAGATGGAATGTTTACAAAGTAAATAGATTATTAGGTTAAGAGCAGATATTGGGTCAGGTCTTAATGACAAGGTACTGATTAATCAAATGTTAAGAGCACGTCCACTTTTTAAGTAGGATTTTGACATGCAATAATTTATATATATGTATAGTTTGCATATGTATATATGTAATTAAAAATATGTTTTAGAGAAGGTTTTGATATGACTAAGTTATATATATTATTATGAATGATGTTTTTTATATATATGTTATTATGAATGATTTTTGTGTCTTCTTAAAGAATTCAAGTGATTGGAACATGTGACTAGCCACCACCTATTTAAGTTGGAGAGGAATAGTTGTTTTTTATGCCATCTGATGAAGCAGTATTGTTACTGTGAAAGTGCTTATGGTCATTTTGTGAATAAAATTTGTTGATTTTATGAATGAAACCCTGGTCTTGCTTTGCCATTTTACTTTTTGTTGGATTCCTTTTGTGGCTGATGAAGCATTCATTAAGCACACTGCGGTATATTTGGATTTTTACATATCTTTTAAAAGGTTTGTTAAGGGGGGCAAGCCCCCATGTACCCCATGCTTGCCCCCATACCTCCTTACTTAGAGTAACTTCATGGTCATACAACCACTTAAGAAAAAACACCACGCACAGTGAATCATTGTTAGCATGCTGTCACTAAATTCTAGACATGTGAACAACATGAAGATGGAAACTGGCAACGTGTTTATGGTCTTGTGTCATTTGTCTTTTAATTCCTATAGTTCTATGACATTAAATCACATCAACAGTGACCGTCTACAGCCTTCTACAGTTTTTGTGAATTGCAGTCAATAAATTGTGATTTCAGTAAGATGAGTTCTCATTTTAATGATTTCTAATTCAGTGAAAATGGCATTCATTGAAATGCATGGTAGCCACACACACACACACACACACACACACTATTTCAATGTAAAAAAAAATCCTTCAGAAAGAACTACAGGCTGTCTTTCCACTCTTAATACTTGGATCAGCAACATAAAATTCTCATCTCTTTCAAAACAAGATTAAAGCTCTTTTGAACCAAACCAAAGTTAAAGAATCTCTCCCTAATCACCACCACTAACATTATTAATATTTTATCAGAATTAGAATGCATTAGAAAATTGTTCTTCATTTAAATCTAAGAATTTGTCTAGATTAATCCCTTAACCACAACATATACATAGAAAACACTAGGGAAAAGGTTAACACCCAACTATTCTGGGCCAAAAACTATCTCCCTTTTTGTTTCAAATACTCCAGAATAGCAAATAACAAAACTTCCTACTAATCTAGGTGGAATATTAACTCCCATTAAAAGCATATGCCTCAAAAAGAAAATCCACTGTGATTCAATCACCAACAGGATCTGCAGGTTCATCACACACTCCTGAAAGGATGAACACCACTGCACAGAACTACAAAAAGCAAAAAGGCTCCTAGTGAAACAAAAATGTATATGGAGCCATGATACTCTGTCGAGCAGTGTGCACATCTTTGCTTGTGTAGATGTTTCAGTGCATGCATGTGACATTGAAAAGAGGAACTGCAGCTGAGGAAGGTAAGTGTGTAGGCATTCAGTTTAGTCTGGGGAGTGAACATATGTGTGACTGTTTACGATTTAGAGGAAAGGCTAAGGTAGGTGATAGGTTATGGGATGTAAATGTTAATGGTTAAGGTTAGAGTAAGGGTTAAGTGGAGGATATATCTAGTTTAGTGCATATGTACATGGTGTATGTCTGAGACTGTTTTTTGTGCAGTGGTAGTGTTACAGGATGTGCACTTGTAAGGTAGGTTGTCTGTTTTATCCCCCTTTGCCACCTTATTAATGCAGAATCCTGCCCTAGACCACCTTGCTAATGCATGCTAACCCTAACTCAACACCCTACCTTACAAAACCACTTTCCATAACACTACCATTCTTTACACAAATTTGGCTGAATGCAGTGGTAGGGTTTGTGATGTAGTGATGGGAGAAAAAACATAGTCTTGTTACTTCATTCATTTTCTTTTTTTACTGCAGTTTTCAAAATGCAAATGTTGAACTGTTTGTTTGATGTAGTTGCATTCTGATGGATTTTCATAGATCTATATACACACACACTCTCCTCTGTGTGTGTGTGTGTGTGTGTGTGTGTGTGTGTGTGTGTGTGTGTGTGTGTGTGTGCGTGTGTGCGTGTGTGTGTGTGTGTGTGTGTGTGCGTGTGTGTGTGTGTGTGTGTGTGTGTGTGTGTGTGTGTGTGTGTGCTGCACAAGCACATGGCAGCTGTGTATTCTTCAGGTATGGCACACTTTGCAGCTTAACTCACTATGCAGAAACTCCCATGAGTTACTTATATTCCTGAAAATACATGATATGGCTAATGTGATGCTGTGTGCCCTTCTCATTAAACACCCCATTCCTATAAGAATTGACTGCCCTGTTCCAGTGCAGGGTACACATGTTGTGATGCTGTGTGACCTTCGCTTTAAACACTCCTGTGAGGATCCCTCTCTGGGCCAGTAGTCAAGGAGCCTGAATCCTCACAACTGAGACTGGAGAGGGATTTGGAATACAAATGGATGCACACAGTATTTCCAGATATAGACCTCTCTGCATCAAGCACTATTTCCCTTAAGAGCTCACAGAGAAAGCACTCAGCCTGGGGTCTGGATTTCTCTATATCTGTCTCCCTTGAGGTCCCTAGTAAGACTCCTTACTGGTACAGCTGTAGGGTTAGGTCCTCAGCCGAGTGTCCAAGTTAAGTCTCCAGCACCATAAACCCAGTCCATCATATCCCTGCCCTAAGTAGCTGAAACACACACACACACAAATTTACCTTTTGTGCCCCCGGGTATAAGGTAATTATTACTGCCACCAGACACTCCACAATCAGCTACCCTAAGGCCCTTAACAAAGGGCATCTAATTATACTGTTCAATATTAATACTAATACAAATGATAGTAATTGACCTTCTGGAATGCCTGCTCACAAGCTGGGGTTCACACTACCTTATCTGGCCTGTTTTTCCTCATCAGGTATGTGAGGAAGCATGTACTGTACTATAACTGGGGACAAGTTTTCTATAGTACCCCACTGTCCCTAA
Source organism: Protopterus annectens (assembly GCF_019279795.1). Classification (NCBI taxonomy): domain Eukaryota; kingdom Metazoa; phylum Chordata; order Ceratodontiformes; family Protopteridae; genus Protopterus; species Protopterus annectens. The sequence goes on along the minus strand of NC_056748.1, from coordinate 391,935,035 downwards.
GAATGCCCTCACCTGCTTTTTGATATGAGGAGCAGGCCATACCTCAATGGCTTCCAATTTGGCAGGTTCTGGCCTGATCTTACCACTGCCCACTCTGTCCCAGGTAGGAAACCTCTGCTATACCCACCTCACACTTACTTGACTTAAAGCTGAACCCTGCCCTTTGCATTCTGTGCAGCACCTTCCTGACATGCTGAAGGTGCTGTTGCCAAGAATGGCTGTAGATAGCAATATCATCCAGATAAACAAGGGCATAATCTCCTGCTCCTGCTTGGATATGATCTACCAGCCTCTAGAAAGTCACTGGGCATTTTACATCCCAAAGGCCATCTTTGTGAACTCATTGAAGCTGAAAGGAGTTACAAAGACTGACCTCTCTCTAGTGCTGGTAATCAAATGCACCTGCCAGTAACCCTTGGTCATATCAATAGTGGTCAGATACTTAGCCCCACACAGCTTCTCTAAGGCTTCATCTGTCCCAGGCATGGGGTAAGCATATGACTCTATGTTACTATTTAGTCTTTTGTAGTCCACACAAAACCTGGTGCTTCCATCCTTCTTTGGTACCAGTACCACTGGGGAGGTCCAAGGACTGCTGGACTCCTGGATTATTCCCAGTTTCAACATCTCCTGTATCTCCTCCCTCAGTCTGTCTGACTCACTCAGGCCCCTTGTAAGGGGCCTGCCTGATAGGTCTTTTGGACCATGTACCCACATGGTGCTGCACCAGGTGGGTGCACCCTAGTTTTCCACTGAACATATCCCCAGACTCCTGTAACACTGCTAGGATTTCTCAAACCTGTGTAGGGGGATAGCCGCTGGTACATTGCTACCCCTTCCACTGAGGTCAGTCCAAGCCTCACTGAGGTGGTCAGTCACCAGATTCCCCTAAGACTGCTCTGGCCATTCACTGCAAATGCTCAGCATAAGAGCCTCCCTATCATAGTAAGGCTTCATCATGTTAACATGGTACAATTTGTGACTCAACCTAGCAGTTCTAACATGCGGTTAACAACAATGACCTTCCTTGCCACTTTGAAGCGTCCCTCCCAAGCTACTTGCAGATTATTGTGTCTGACGGAAATGAGTACCCACAGCATACTCTCTGGCTTGAGCATTCCTGTTATACCAAACCTTTTTCTGCTGTTGAGCTCCTGCCAGGTTCTCAAGGACCAGGACCATGAGCTCCCCAAGCCTTGTCCTGAAGTTTAGGACTTATGCCACAACAGACTCTTTGTGGGATTCACACTCACCCTTCCACTCATCATGATTCAAATCTAAAGGCCTCCTCACCCTATACCCATACAGCAACTCAAAGGGTGAAAAACCTGTGGATTCCTAGGAAACCTCCCTGTATGCAAACAGATGAGGCAAACATCTGTCCCACTCTCTTAAACTGGTCTGCAAATGCCCATTGCAAGTTCTTTATTGTAGAGTTTAAGCTCTCCACAAGACCATTACTCTAGGGATGGTAGGGGATGGTCTTTAGGTGCTTGCTCCCACAGACAAGCCAGCAGGTCTGACATGAAACTGGCACCTCTGTCAGTCAGTATTTCTTTTGGGAAACCTACCCTGCTGAAAATCTCTAGCAAAGCATTTGCCAACTTCTCTGCCTTGATGGACGACAGAGCCACTGCCTCAGGGTGTCTAGGAGCATAGTCTACTACCGCGTGGATATACGGGTTCCCTGTGGACCTTGGGGTACTCACAGTCCCTACAATATCCATAGCTACCCTCTGAAATGGCTTCTCAATCACAGGCAAAGGCGTCAAAGGAGCTTTGACCTCGTCTCCTGCCTTGCCTACTTTTTGGCACTGCTGACAGGTCCTGCAGTACCCTGTTACATCCCTGGCAATCCCAGGCCAATAAAAGTACTGCATAATATGTATCTTGGTATGCTTTATGCCCATATAACCTGAAAAGGGAATGTCATGGGCTGTAGTTAGAAGTGTCAGATGGTAGGATCAGGCAGTATTACCTCACTTTCTAGCCCTCCCTCGGGGGTCCACACTACACAGTAACCCTTTATTCCAGTATACAGACTCCCCTTTTCCTTGAGAATCGGGCACCTCCCTAGCTACCTCCCTCAAGCCTTGTAATGTAGGGTCAGAGTTGAGCCTGTCTCAGCTCTGTCTTTGTGACTTTTCCCAGCTCTCCTTCCCAGGAGGTCTAGTATCCTCTGACAGTGGGGCCTCACTGTCAGCCAAGGTACTACCACTCACCTCTGCCCTTGCAATCACTCTGTCCAAGGGAACATCAGTACCTACCAGCAGCTGGGGCTCATCTTCAGGCTCACTGCTACAGGTTTGCTCCCTCTCTGAATTAGCTACATCACTAGTCCTGGCTTCAGGAGTTAGGTCTGTCTGGGTCTCCACCAGGCTACTAGACCTACGTGCCTGTCTCTAAGCCTGACTGTGTGTCACTGCATACAGACAAGGTACTGTATTATCAAAATCATTCCCTAGCAAGACATCTGCAGGGATGGCATCAAACATACCTACTTGCTTGCTCCTCTTTCCACCCTCCCTGTCAATCTGAACTCTGGTCAAAGGCATTTGGAATGGGATTCCTCCTAATGCTCTGACTGGAGTGGACTGCCCAATCAAGTACTACTCCTCTTTAACTACTGCAGGCTTCACAATGGTTATATCAGAGGCTGTGTCTCTCTTGGCAGTGGCCTGTTTTTCATCCAAGATCAGATACAAACTCTGGTGGTATTTTGGTACCTCTGTTGTCTCCAGACAGCTCACCAGTGGCATTCTATTATTCCTACTTGCTGGCTCCTCCACCTTTTGTCACCCACCTTGAATCTGTGGACATCTACATGCTACATTGGCCCACTGGTCACATTTAAAGCTTTTAACCCTTGATCCTGGCTATGTACCTGAAATAGTGGCTTCCCCTGCTACTGGTGGACTCTGTTGGAGCAGTTTAGGCTGCCCACCATGGGTTCCCTTATATCCTTCTACAGCACTGGGTATCCCTTTCCTGTGTGGTGCTGACCTGCTTGCTAAGTAGAGATCACCCTTTTTCTCCAGCTCATCTGCAGATTTGCATTATCAGACTGCCAACCAAGTTCTCATGTCCTCAGGCAAAGTGCTAAGGGCTTGTTCCCTCACCAAAAGGTCTGCCAGTCCTTGAAAAGTGGTGACCTAGCACCTACTCAACTACCTATGAAGAGAAGTGCTTAGTTCAACAATATACTCACATACACTTCCATCTGCCTGTGTCTGTGCTCACAAAACTTTTTTTTCTTTTAACTTTATCATAATTTAAGAAATCAGTATCAGGCAATTTGGAAACAGCAGTTTCAGCTTTATTATGGAGTAAGGGGGTGAGGGTCTGTAAGCAGAGCCCCCAGTATGCATTATACTGTTTGCATACTCTTTCAAATATATGAATAAAACTATCAAAATTATCATCTTCTTGGTACTGAGGAAGACTTTACTGACCTTTATTGCTTCTGGGGTATGGCTACTCCCTTCCCCTGCATGACCCTGGTGAAGAGTCAACATTTCATTTTCATGTTGACATTTCCTCTGCCTCTCACTTTCTACAGCTTCCAAATGCTGCAGTCTGTCTTCTGATTCTACTTAGACCTCCAATTACCACAGTGTCTGATTCTAATTCCAAATGTTTGATTCAAAGATTCATGATTCAAAGATTCAAAGGAACTTTATTGTCATTTAGGAAACACAAGCGCTACCTAAATTAAATTTTGAGTGTCAACTCTTTTTTACAGGAGAAAACAAACACAAAGACAGACATGGTGGGTATTAAAGAATAAACAATAACTATAGCACAAAGGTAAAATATTTAGGTAGATGAAGCACATGCTTCTACATTTATATATATATATATATATATATATATATATATATATATATATATATATATATATATATCTATATATGCAAAACAGGATAGCCACACAATAACTAAAAAAACAGTCAAAACGGCAGAAGAAACTGGAACGGGAAACCACTTTAGCGTATAATGAATTTAATATCCTAAAACAAACTTCATCAGAAAACAATGAAAGTGAACAAACAAAGTATTTAAATACCATAGTCAATTAAAACATCATCAATCAGTTAATCAAACTAGTAATTAACATTTAAAAGGAAATAACCATATATAGAAGTAATACAAAAACATTTAAAAACACAATTGTAGAAACACAATTATAATAGTAGTTCTAATAAACTATTTCTGTCTATTGATTTGGACAAAATTAATTTACGATGTTTTAAAAAACATTTCAAATTAACAGATTCATTCAGCCCTGGTGGATGGTCTGAATGTAATCTAATCTGCCATAAAGATTCACGTTGCTCTACAAAATTCCTAAAGTCCCCAGCTCTCCCATCATATTTACACTTTTCCAAAACAGTAAACATAAATTTTTTAAAAAGGGTGCAGGATGTAGAGTGTTTGTATAAAGCGTTGTTGAGGTTTTTTGTCTTTATTGCGTATAAATGCTCCTTAATCCGTTTGCCCAAGCTCCTAGTGGTCATACCCACATAGAAAGCTGGGCATATATACAAGCCCACTGCTGGAACAATTCAAAAAACCCGGCACCTCTAAAATTCTTTCAGAGGTGACAACATTGATACAGGGACCTTCAAAAATAAAACTGCAGACTGTACAGTTATTACATTTAAACATACCCTTTTTACTACTAGTGGTAGACGTTGTGTTGTGAGTGTTAGTTTTCTCCAAAATCATTTTTAATGTATTATTTTTTCGAAACACGAAATTTGGTTTAGGACCAACGGCTTTAATGATATCTTGGTTACCTTGAAGGACTTTCCAGTTCTCTTCTAAAATCTTCCTAATCTTAAAACAATCAGAACTCATTTCAAAAGAACAATAATGTTCAACACTAGCTGAATGGCTGGACTGAATGTCGACTTCATATTCTTTTTTGTGACTTTCAATAAAACCTTTTATCAAAATTGGTGGAAAAAATTGTGACCGTTTGTTAAAAATCTCGGTACCAGTATCAAATAAGTACTTCTCTTCATATCCCCTGTGAATAAACAGGTGCACAATGTTATGAAATTCATGTATAGTGTCAATGTCCCTGGTGGTCATGCGGCTAGCTCTTATAAATTGTCCCCTAGGGATATTTTTGGTGATATATTTCGGATGACCACTAGAAAAATGTAGATAACCATTTGTGAAAGTTCTTTTCCTGTGTGTTTTTTACTGTGAAAACAGTTGTCGGTAAAATCCCACCAAAGATGTACGTCCAAAAAATTAACAGCTTGTCCTACATCACCTAATGTGAATTTAAGGAAACCCGACAAAGAATTAATTTCACGAACCATAGTGTCCACAGTATCACTACTTCCTTCAATAACAAAAATTAAATCATCAATATATCTACCAAAGAAAATAATATTAAAACTCGTTTGTAAAATAGGAAGAAATTCTCCCTCCCACCACGCCATGACGGTGTTGGCATAAGCCGGAGCTGCTGGAGACCCCATCGCAACTCTTCGTTTTATCTTTATGGCAGATTAGATTACATTCAGACCATCCACCAGGGCTGAATGAATCTGTTAATTTGAAATGTTTTTTAAAACATCGTAAATTAATTTTGTCCAAATCAATAGACAGAAATAGTTTATTAGAACTACTATTATAATTGTGTTTCTACAATTGTGTTTTTAAATGTTTTTGTATTACTTCTATATATGGTTATTTCCTTTTAAATGTTAATTACTAGTTTGATTAACTGATTGATGATGTTTTAATTGACTATGGTATTTAAATACTTTGTTTGTTCACTTTCATTGTTTTCTGATGAAGTTTGTTTGATATTAAATTCATTATACGCTAAAGTGGTTTCCCGTTCCAGTTTCTTCTGCCGTTTTGACTGTTTTTTTATATATATATATATATATATACTGGACAACACTGACTACTAGATGATTTAACACATGAAAAAAAAGTACAATATACACAGGGGAGATTGGGTGGTATTTCACATAAGGAAGTCATTGGAATTGCATTTGAATGATATATTAATTTTCGTATACATTAAATAGAATTACTGTATGAAAAAAGGCAACAAATGAGTGTAACAATCTATTGTAGTTTTTATACCTCCACTTTTACATCAGCATTAATGAGTCTTATTGCAGTTGGATTAAAAACTGTTCAGTTGTTTGGCCCTCAGTTCAAGTCTGTTTAACTCCAGACAGATTTTTAAGTCCTCTGAGGAAAAGGTGAAATGTCCTGTTTTTGGGGGCTGCAAGTTTCCCTCACCAGACTGGTTGTCTTCCTAGTTGCTGGTCTGTGCTGCAGTTGTGATTAATGCTGCAATAATTTCCCTTTTAGTCAGGTTGGCATGCACCATTCCTTTGTCTTGGCACATCTCAGTCAACTGGTTCCTTGTCAGCTTGCCATAAATATCTGCTGACATATTTGCCTGCTCTCCCTGAATAACTAAGCTAACAAAAAGTAAATAAATAAAACCAGTGTGATGTAAAACTCTCAATGTCTACTTTGTGGCTGCTTGAGAGTACAAACACCTTTAGTGACCACTGCTTACAAGCTACCGAAATTCAATATCCACACCACTGCTCAGCAATTTGTGAGGACTCCTCTTTGGGCCAGCAATAAAGGACCCTGAATCCTCACCACTGACACTGGGGAGAGATGTTCACTTGGAATAAAAATGCATGCACTCAGTATTTCTAAATGCAGACCTCTCTGCATCAAGCACAATTTCTCTAAGAGCACACAGGAAACACACCCAGCCTGGGGTCTGGATTCCTTTATATCTGTCTCCCTCCAGGTCCCCAGTAAGGCTCCCCACTGGAACAGCTGTAAGGTTAGGTCCTCAGCTGAGTGTCCAAGCTGAATCCTCCAGCACCATGATCCCAGTGCTTCATATCCCTGTCCCAAGTAGCTGACACACACATACTCTGTGAGATTTGATTTCACACACACACACACACACACACACACACACACACACACACACACACACACACACACCTGGGAAAAGTTGGCACAGATTTACCTGCTGTGCCCCCTTCTACCCAGGGTATAAGGTAGTTATCACTGTCACCAGACACTCCACAATCAGCTACCTTAAGGTCCTTAACAAAGAGTGTCCAATTATACTGTGCAATATTAATACTAATGCAAATGGTAGAAGTTGACCAAGACAGCTAGGCCTTCTGGAGTGGCCCACAGTGTCACCAAATAAATATAAGCACTCTCAAAGTTTAAATACTTTCTAAAAGGAACAGCCACAATAAATGCTTTAAATCTATTTAATAATAAATAATAAAAACATGAACATACTGAATATATATTTGCAGTAAATCACAGAGTTAAAATCACAGGAAATATTGAAAATAACATTGATGGACAGACTCAGACAAATAAAGAAAAACAGTATCTAAACTAAGCTTCACTATATTTTCCTGACTGAATCTAGGAGAATTACTATTTCCTACTTACTTAATAGAGAAAGGCAGGTGATGTAGTGAATGGTCTTTGTTGTCAGGCCCAAGACAGTACACTCAATATTGAGAGGTTTCCCACTGTAATATCTAAAACATAATTTCCAAGATGGCTGTCAGAATTACCTCATCTGGTCACCTGACTATAGGTTCTCACAGTATCCTTCTTTGAAGCTGAGACTGGAGTTTAGCATATATGGCTACAATACAGATCTAAATGTTTATGGCAGTGCCCTGGAGCCATGAAACAATTACAGTACTTCCCATCTTCTTTACAGAGGCTATTAAACAATGCCCTCTCCCAGACCTACTGACTCCATTTCCATTTAGCACAGTGGAGTGCTGTGTTGATGGTGTAACAGCCAATTTAATTTCAAAGATTTTCCAAAACTAGCTGGAGTGAGATTAACTGCTTCTCTTCCAGTGTCCTTTGCTAACATATATACTACAGTCTCAAGTGTATATTCCTTCTCTGTCCAGCAGGACCCACTGTTTATACATATTTTAACACTAGCATCTTTCCAAGCACATTTTGGTTTTCAAATGCCATACAGTTTTAATACATTTGTAACATAAGCATTTGTGCAAATCAGTTTGATATTCAAATGACATATCATTCTTTACAAAACTCCAGCTAGCTATGCTGGCACTAGCCTACATCATTACAACTCCTTTCCTAGCACTTACTGCCATGTTCACATCCAGGGTGTACATGGTGTGGTGCTGTGTGCCCTTCTCAGTTAACACCACGTTTCAAAGGACCACCATATTCCCATAGGGGGAGCACATGCTTTGGCACTGTGCTGTATTGTCAGTGAATATCCTATATTTAGCAACACTTTCCTGTCACTTTCCAATACAAGATGCACAATATCTGTTATACCACCCTGTACATAGTGTACATAGTATCAGTGACTGCCTGTTTCCTGTGCAGGAAGTATACAGCATGATATAGGGTACACATGGTATGATGCTGTCTACCCTTCTCAATAAACATCCCAGTCCTAGAAGCATTGAGTCTCCTGTTCCCATTCAGGGTAAACATGGGTTATGTTGTGTCCTTCTCATTAAATACCTTATTGTTCAAAGCATTGACTGCTCTGTTCCTATGCAGATTGTACATAGTTTGTTGCTGTATGTCCTTGTTAAACGTCCCATTCCTAGAAGCATTGACTGCTGTGTACTGATGCTGTGTGTTCTTCTGAGTTAACATACCATTTCTAGAAACACTGAGTGACATGTTGCAATGCAGGATAAATGCAGAGTGAAGTTATGTGCATTTTTCAGTTAATACTCCATTCCTAGCAACATTGACTCACATACAGAGTGCACATGGTGTTATAATGTGGGCCCTGCTCTATATACAGTATTTATGTATGTATATATTTTTTTAAGTTTGCTAACTAGCCTAGTAGACTGATTTGAATGGACCCATTTTAGCTACTACTGGAAGATGCAGAAAAGCAATCTTAATAGAATGTTAGAATGTTAATAGTGCAAAAGATATCTAACATTTTTGGTTACAAAAAAGAAGTTATGTGTTTATCATACTGTTCCATCTGTGTTGTTCATTTTCATCCTTCCTCAATGAATGGGATCGGATCTGATCCTCTGATCTGACTCAGCAGTTTTACTAGCTCGTGGCCACTAATGAACTCTCGAGCTCCTTCCCTATCCCTACCCATAATCCACCACTCCTAACATCTCATCTTGTTTGGAGCTTGACAGCCTATAAAAGAAGTACTATAACTGGAGTTCAGTATAAAGGACACAAGTGTCCTGAAGTAGCTCATTCCTCCAGAAGTCAGTTATGAAAAATAGAGGGGGATGGTGTGTGGGGTAGTTGAGGAAGAATGAAAATGGACAACATAGATGGAATGTTATGGTAAGTACATACTACTTTATCTGATGTTGTCCATTTTCATGCATTTCTCAACTAATTTGACAGAGTCCCCAACTACCTAAATTCCAGGGTAGACTGTAAGGAAGGGTATTTCTGAGTATGGTTGAGCAAAAGGCTGCTCTTCCCCTTGAAACCAAAGGTAGTTTGTAATGAGTAATAAAGGTATGAGGATTTGACCAAGTTGCAGCTGCACATATATCATCCATAGAAGCTCTAGACTGGAATACAGTAGAAGTTGCCATAGATCTCCTTGAATGAGCCTTTAATGGTTTTGGTAAGGGAGATTTGATTTGTTATAGGTAAAGGAGATGCAATTTGTCAGCCATCTAGCTAGAGTTACCTTTGAAACCAATTTGCCCAATTTATAGTGTGCAAAGGAAACAAATAACTGATCTGTCTTTCTAATCTCCTTTGTTCTGTCTAGATAGAAATGTAATTGTCTATGAAAATCCAGTAAGGGCAGCATATACTCCCCCTTTATTTGCATATTGTGGGAAAAATGCCGGCAAGTTAATGGATTGGTTAATGTGGAGTCTGACACCTCCCTAGGAAAGAAACATTAGCACATAATGTGACCCTGTCCTTTAAATTCAAATGTGGAAGCTTAGAAAATAACGATTGAAGTACTGAAATTCTGCTAGCAGATGTAACTGATACTAAAAATACAGTTTTCTAGGTAAAAAATTTAAGATCACATTTATCTGCAGGTTCAAGGGAGAGTCTTAGGGCTTGCAGTACTAAATTTAAATCCCATGGTGACATGGGGTCTTTAAATGGGGGTCTTGGCAGATGAGTGCCTTTTAGAAATGCTTTGCACAGTTTAGAGGAAGCTAGGGAAGAATTTTGAAATCCCACATGAAATTTAGAGAGTGCTGCGAGTTGAACTAGCACCCTTATTAAACAAACTCACTAAAAATTCTAGAACAGAATAAATTGGAGCTGAGAATAGGTCTGTCTGATTATGTTCTGCCCAATAAACAAACCTTATCCATCTACTCCTGTAGAGTTTCCTAGTAGAAGGTTTATGGGAAGATAAAAATATGGAATGAACAGAGGAAGAAGGCATTGGTTGCCTGACTATTAAAGAAACTGGAGAAACCACACTGTTTGAGATTTGAGATATCCAGGTGAACCATGCCTTTTGGGTGAGAAAGTCTAGAAATGGATCCAGAATCCATGGTAGGTATAGTAAATGAGGCCAAAGGAAGGGGAACAAAATCTTCCAAGGCCAGTAAGGAGCAAAGAGGATGACTTTGTTCTTCAACCAGGCTGCTTTCTGAAGGAATTTGGGAATTAGGGGAGTTGGGGATAAGCATACAGTAGACCAGGGGGCCAGTCATGGAGCAGAGCATCCCCCAGTGATTTCCCTGATGGGAAGATCAAGGCAAACAAGTTGCTGCACTTGTTTAGAGGAGATGCAAAAAGATCACAGCAAGGCTGGCCCCACCAAATGAAAATCATTTCCATCACTTTGTTGTTGAGAGACCATTCGTGAGGTAGTAAAATTAACCTGCTCATTTTGTCTGCGATCTCATTCAACTTCACCGGAATGTGCATTGCTGTTAGAAAGTGGTTAGAAGATATCATCCATTGCCACACTCTGAGGGCTTCTCAACACAGGTGATAAGATCTGGCTCCCCCTTGCCTGTTGATGTATCAGACTACTGACATGTTGTCTGTGTAGATTGCAGTTGTCCCAAGAGGAAGAAGTCCTGGAATGCCTGCAACAATAAGAGCATCTTTCTCTACTCCAAACATTGATATGCGGGTTGGCCTCCACAGGGGACCAAGTGCCTTGGACTGTTTTCCCCAGGAAGTGTCCCCCCACCCAATCTGGGATGCATCCATGGTCATTATTGACCTTGGGCTGAGTGAGGATGAAAGGACAAATTTTAACAGCTGTTTTGACTGCATCCAGTATGAAAGGTATTGTTTGCATACCTGAGTTATCTTTGTAGATATTGGCTGAGAAAGCATTGACCATTGTGTAGTTGGCATCCATTGAAGAATTCTCATGTGGAATCTTGCTAAGGGGACTAAAATTGCCACTGACATTGATCACAGGGCTTACAGAATCAATCAGGCTGAAATTCTGGTACTGCAAATAATTTTCCTGACCTGAGTCCTAATTGTTTGCACTCTCGATAGAGGAAGAGAAGCTAACATAGATACTGTGTTGAACACTCTTCCTATGAATTCTAATATCTGGGCTGGTTGCAGATGAGACTTGTTGTAATTTATGGTTATTCCAAGATTCAAACAGGTCTGTAACACCTGATACCAAGCTTCTATCAGTTGATGTCTGGTCGGGGATGTAATGAGCCAGTCATCTAAATATAAAAATAACCAGAATCCTTTCAGTCTTAAGTGAGCTGCAACCACTGTCATGCACTTGGTGAACACTCTGGGGGCTGTGGTGAGGCCAAAGGGCAGTGCTCTGAACTGATTGTGACTGTCAGCCAGAAGCTTACATACCTTCTGGATCATCTGTTCATCTTTGTGATAGTATGCATCCTGAGTGTCTGTCGAGCACATCCAGTCATCCTTGCCCAGAAAAGGCAGAATGGACTGAACTGTGACCATCTGGAACTTTGCTTGTCACACCAACTTGTTCAAAGCACTGAGATCCAATATTGGCCTCCAGTCCTCTGTTTTCTTTGGCACTAAAAACAATGTTGAGTAAGTTCTGTATCCTATCTGGTCTAGTGGGACCTCTTGGATGACTTTTTTTTTCTAGCAGCTTTTGAATTCCTAGTACTGCTGCTTTCCTTTGATTGTGTGGACATCAGGAATTTTCCTGGGCAATGAAGGAGGTAGGAAAAAGGGAATTATATAACCTCTGGAAATAATTCTTTGCACCCGACCTTTTTTTGTAATAATTAGCTGGGCTCTCTGGTGCAGAGATAAGTGACCCCCAACTGTCTCCAAAGGTAGGCAATCAGGCCTCCATTCAGGAGCGCTGAAAGGGTCTGTCAGAAAAGGAATCTCTAGACCCCTGGTTTTGTGAGCTCTCTCTGCCACAGGGTGTTGTCTTCCATTATCACTCTCCCCTCTGCCTATGAGGGAACTAACTCCATGTGTGTCCTGTAAAGAACCCTGAGACATTCTGAACTACATTTTTTGAACTCCCGTTTTATTCCTGAAAAAGGTCCTTTGAGAGGGTCATAAAATGCATACCCACTGCGGAGAGGGTCCTTCTAACTTTCTCGCATCTGAAGTGTGTGCCCTTTACTGTGGGGTCAAACAAAGAAGTGCTGTCAAAGGGAGCATTGACGAACGATGACTTGAAGGGCTCTGCAAAATCACACATCAAGCATGCCAACTGATGGAAATGCCTGAACACATATCCCTTGATGCATCTTCTGCAGTGTGTGAGAAGCCTCATAGACAAATTGGATTGTGGGTGGCACTATGCCAGGGTAATCCTATGGCTAGGATTGTGAAGGCCCCAGGACCATTAGCCTAGTACACACCTATGAACCTATGGATATAGCCTGTAGGGTAGCCAACTGAGAGACTAATGCAGATGAAGCCTTAGCAGTTTCAGTTCCAGAAAGAGATTTGGATAACTCTTTAATCAAATCTATTTGTAACCTAGTGAAATGTGCTAAATAGTTTAGCTATCTTAGCAAACATCGCTGAAACATAAACATGTTCCCAAATCTATCACCCTTGATTCTCTATTAGGAGAATGAACAGTAGAACTCTGTTCAGCAAGTTCCTTTTTATAGCCACTGTCACAGCCATGGCCCACTGGTGGAGCCAGAATCCTGTCTGGTCTCTTGGGGAATGGCTCAGTTGTATCAGGTTCCTTGCATGCCTGCTTGGAGTTCAAATCAATAAGCTCCTCAGCTGGTAGAGTAATCCAGGAGGTAGACAGACTGGTACCAAATACTTCCAGAAATACTAATTCCTCAGGAGAAGGGTTTTGGGAAGACCAGCCACCCTTTTGTTTAATCATTTTAAGAATGTCTCTAAATGTGACATCATCTGGTGGTGATGTTGGGGACCCCTCCCCTTCATCAAAATCAATATCCTCAGTGACCGACTCTTAAGGAAAGCCCACATTGCCTCCTTTTGCTGTTTCTCTTCTTAGGGACTTCCTTTATGGGGTGGTCTAGAGAAGTATCAGAAGAGATCAAAATACTCTGCTAGGTAGGCTGAAAATTTTGGGTTGGCTGTCCCCTAAAGAGTAGAATGTTGAGGATCATGGTGCAAAGTCATCTGGGAAATAGAGGGTGGATCTGAGGAGGAAGATCTGACCTGTCCGAGCAGAGAACACTTTTCACTACCTTAAAGGCAGACTGCTCTGGGTAGAAGGAAGCCAACTCAGCTGAAAAAGTAAGATTCTGGCCTGTCACTTCCCTCCTCCCCAAGAGCAATCCACCTAAGGTGAAAGTTGGAGCCAAGCTGTCCAGTGCTGAACCTGAGTGGAAGAGACAGCTCTGAAAACCTGAAATCTGAACCCGTCCTCTTGGATCAGACAGGGAAGCTTTGGCTCTGAAGATTTCAGCACCCATGCACTCAGAGAAATAGTCAAATCCAAAGACAATGTTCTCTTTGGATCCAAACCAGATGGACCCGGAAGGCTCTGACCTGAGGACTCTAAAACCACAGGTTGAATTAGAGAAGGAGCTGTTATCCATGGAGTGGTAGATGGACAGACTTCCTGACTTGAAGGGGTAAGAACCATGAAAACTCCCTTCCGAATTACCTTCATGAAAAATTTTCTCATCATCCTCTCCATCTGCTTCCATGGGGCTCCTGGAGGAATGAGAGCATACCAAGGATGTTGATTTTGAGTGAGTCCCTAAAAAGGGAGAGGGCACCCTGGAAGGAACCAGATCCAGACTTGGTGAATATGCAATTCTTCGTAAAGACTTTGGATCCAAAGATGTAGGATCCGAAATGTGTGGTCAGATCTGATGATGGTTGGATCAGATGTAGCTTTGGATCCAGCCTTTCCTTCTCCTTGGTTCAGAAGTAGAAGCTGGAGAATCCAAGGGCCTAGACCTTTTTGACAGGTCTTTAGGTTTATGTTTGGGGGGAATTGAACTCCAGTAATGGCTTCAGAAAAGGGAGATGGCAGTAATCCCTTCAAAACATATATCTCAACCTAAAAGAGCAGGAAATCTTGGCAAAACTATATATAATCAGGCATCAAAGGCCCAAAAAAAGGGACAAGTTTTAAATATTGCTCTTACTAATTCAGAAAGTTGATAGAATAACAGATTTTGCATTAGCATGAATTTTCTGAAGACTATGAAGTCTGAAACTCAAACATCTCTCATTAGTTTCTGACTTTAATCCTCAATGATTTTCTAGTGATTTGCCAGAAAAACAAAAATTTGAGGAACAGACCAAAACATGACATAAAAATATGGACATTCTGCGAAGATCTGGACAGTTGAGAGGTAAGTTCAAAATCAGCTTCTTTTTTCTTGTCAGCTTAAGCTCAGGGGTTGAAGCCATGACAGATACTACAGTCCTGTTGCCGGTGTTCTGGTCCCAAAAAATAGACAGAGTGGGCATCCAACAAAGGCAACCTGTGCCTAGACTTATTACATTTTTTTTAAACCTGCTGGACCCTTCTTAGACATCTCTGTAGTTAAGAGAAGAGTTAAAGTAAACTTTTATTTTTTTGGCAGGCAGAAAGGGGATATGAAAAGAAAAATACCAACAATGGTAATTACAGAATGTACACAGTATGTAAAGAAGGTAAAGGGAAGAAGATATGCCTAACATGATGGCAGAAAATGTTTACATCCAAAATAGAAGAAAAATGGCAGAAATGCCTTAAGAAGATAAATGAAGATTAAAGATGAAAGAAATAGATGTTTATAGAAGAATTTAAGATGGATATATAAAAAACTTTTCTCACTGAAGACTTGAAAGCTGAAAGTGGCCATGTTTAAACACTAAAGTAGCAAATGAGGTCTGAGGGATGTTAGGGGTGATGCAGTATGGGTAGGGAAGGAGCTCGAGAGTTTGTTGGTGGCCACAAGCTAGTAAAACAATTAAGATCAGATCCGATCCCATTAGTTGGAAGAGGTATGAAAATGGACAACATCAGATTATTAATTTCCTAAGTAAATGAGTCCATATCACACTCTATAGCAGAAGCAGGCTGTTTTCAGAATACTTAGTTTCTTGTTAAGAAATTGTAATAGTGGAAGGGGGCTAGGGAGAAGATGTGAGAGCATAGCAAAAGATGGAAGTGAAAATACAGTACTTTGTATGATGGGAATTTCAGTTTAGAAAACTGAATTGTACTACAGGTACATGGAGAAGTGTTTCAAAGGACAGTATAAGCTGAGGAAAATGACAGCAGCAGGAGAGGAAACCAGGTGTAAGTTATAGTTCACAGTGCCTTTGTACCCAAGAACTAATTTTTCTTCAGACTAATGTACCATATGCAGTGTTCTTTGTATTGCTGTCTTTAATGAGATACAGAGGTCCCAGGCAGTATGCAATACATAACCCTTAGCAGGTACTGATAAATGAGAAGTTCTTTCTTTGAATTGCTCATCTGTCAGTAAAACAGTGAAGGCACTTTTCTGTCTTGCATCTCATATGCAGCACAGAAGGTGTCCACATTCATGCCCCAACCACCATTTCAGACTGACAAATAATATCAAACATATTTTCATGGATCATTAGTGCAGCACAGTCTGGGTTGGTGAACATTCTTGGCAAGACATTTATAATTAAAAAGAAAGACTACATGGAAAAGTCTGTTACTTCCCTTAGTATCATCTGGAAAACATTCACTGAACTTGTTTTCAGTGGGTTTATGGACATAATTGGATCTGTTGCGTATTATAATGGAATAATGACTGCAAAATGAAGCCGTGGTAATATATATAAATAGGTATCACAGGGCAGAAGAGTATGCAAAAACTTGGGACTAGACGGGATTATAAAAAGAAATGAACAACAGAAGTGTTGAAACAATCCTTAATCAGCCTGTTATTAATGGGGTGGATTTTGTGCAGATAGGTCACATTTACAAAAATAAAATCAGTAATAAAATCTAGTTGTACACAAGTACCTAGATCACTCAATACCTCCTTTGTAGGACTGGGCCATTGCCAGCAAACGTAATATATCATCAAAAAAAAGAAGAAACTAACTCCAGTCAAAGCAGGTATGAACTGACACAGTTACAAATCTTCCAACAGATGCAGGGGAGAACAAAACAAACTTCCATGTGTAGATACATTATGTAAAGGCCATATAAGTAAAATCTTAAGTAAAGCCCATGTAAGTGAAAACAAGTCTTCAGCTGTGCAATTTGTATTAATAGTTCAGAAAATATCCAAAAATGAGAAGTCACTAATTCAGTGATTTACAAAATGAATAAATGAAATAACACATACAAATAACTGTCATTGTTTTGTGTTATCCCCCTCCCCCATATCACTCCCACTGGTCTTAAATACTCAGGGGCCATTTAGGTTCAGTGTATCCCCATTCATTCATCAGGATCATCATTTTTCATTAACAGACTTTTTGATAATGCCCTAATCCATCCCTAACACCCCACTCCAGACTACTGAGCGCAGAGTCCAGGATTTATATAAAACCTTAGAAAACTTGCTTTACTATATGCCATAAGTTCTGGTGCTGAGCCTAGCTCAGCCTGTAGTTCCACAGGCCTTAGCCAGAAGGCATTGCTACAGTATTTTAGTCATAAAATTGCCCTATTCCCAAAGAAGATTCCCAATGGCCACCACTTCAATAGAAATGATACCCAACAACCCTCAGGACTAACAAATTCCAGGGTGACCAAGGAATGACTCTCTAGTCTTCCATCTACAGCAGTCTTGCTTGCACCTGGCCTTCTAAGCAGACCTTGGTTACTTACTGGCAGCATGAAGAATGCCCTGGCCCATCTCATCAGGCTGGGTTAGAACAAACATCATTATTTTATTGCTTTTGGTGAGTCTACAAAAACATTCTTAAAGACTCTAGGGGTTACTATTACTGACAATAAATGACAGTGTGTGGCTGCCCTATGAAGCAACTTTAACAAAAGTGTGCTTGTTTTGATTCACATTCATATAATCGTTATTATATCCATCAGTTAACTTGTAGCATGGAGATGGGACATTGCATTGATGATGTACCATTCTCACCTGTGATATTTATGCAGCATTACTTGATCCTATCCCTGATATGCCAGTTTATGTACATTCCTGATCCTCTGGTAGCTTGGTATTTTCCACTGTCCTTGACAGCCATTCCCAATAATGAAACAGACCTAAGTGCACTCTTCCTAAGTTATCATCAAATAAGCCAACATACTTTAAAGCAGCGGTATGACTTTCATGCCATATAATTATGGGCATGCTACATTTTTCTGCTCATTAAAGCACAACCTGCACCACTTGGCATGCAGTACTTATCTTGGTCTGTCTGTGTAGGGCTGCCTGTTTTTGTGTTTGGTATGGATTACTGTTCCCTGTTTTAAGAAGTAACACAATTTATGTCTGGTTATACAACTCACATAATATTTCACCTTATGTGAGAAGTTTCTTGGATTAAAACCTGGATCTTTAGCAGGAATCAATCCCTTACAGCTACATAACTCAACACTTTTCCTTTCAGACTTTATCACCAGTCACAGAGAACTTGTCATAGAAGTACTTGTTAAGGTTGTTACCAGATAAAACACACAAAGTTTTAGAAATAATCCACAAATAAACAGGAAACTCTAAAAACTGAAACAGAAAATCCCAGTCTGTTTTATCTGTTTAATTTACATTTGTTTACCGAGAATGTCCAATCTACCACTGAAATAAATATCTTTTGTTCTCCTTTGAATTTTCATGAACAAAATATCTTTTAAAATTTCGCTGAAAGTGGATCAAAGCTAAAAGATAGCTATCAACACAAAAATGGCCCATTAAGAATAATTTGTTCCTGTTCTGTCAGACGCCCACCATTTATTTATAGCACAGTCTATTCCATGCTAATACATTGATGCCCCATTATTGGCAGGATGCAACAGTACAGGTCACTGGTGTTACACATGAGAAGCACTTCCTGTTTTTGCTTAAATCTGAAAGTTCCTTAAAGAATCATAACAGGGTAGTGCAGGGACGCAAGAAATGAATGACATCTTTTATATCTTGGTGAGGGTAAGAGATCAGCAATGTCTGTGTGTTCCAACTGCATAAATGCTGGACATCAAATAAGTTTATAAGAAGCGTAATTAAATGTTTGTGAGTTAATAAGGTTAGTCTCCGATTTAGATTATATTTGGATTTATACAATGGCAAAATATGATGAGCAGTTGTATCAGGCTTCCGCCTCACTGTGTGCTTTTGAAAGGATTCACTTTAAGAAAAGATTCTGTTCTTTGAACAGAAGAACTACTGGGGTGTATCTTTGAAGGTGTCGGTCAGATAATGATGCAGAACAGACCATGACAGCAAAATACAAAATTGTAGAATATGCCTTAGTATTCTTCAAAGACAAAGAAGTAAAAGAGTCTAATAAAGAGAAGAGAACACAAGAATACTTTAAGGAACAGTGAGTCGCTATGGGCACTTGGTAATAAATTGCAGCAGAAGAATACTGAAATTATGGAACACTAAGTCACTACAGCTACTTAGTAACAGATTGTTACACAAAAACACTAGCATTAAGGAGTAGTGAGTTGCTGCAGACACTTGGTATACAATTGCTGAAGAAGAATACTATAATTAAACAGTGAGTCACTGTAAATATTCAGTAGCAAGAATAATGACATAAAGAAACAATGAGCCTCTGAGATACTTGGTAACAGGGGTGCAGCCAGAAATGTCAGATTTGTACATCCAGCTTCTGTGCTGTTAGCCCTTTTAAAATAGCTGCCATTTTCCCTATGGCTACAGTCTCAAATATAAACTTAATGCAGTGCAGATACTAGAGTTCTCAATCTAAACCCTTTAATTGGACAGATAGTAATATAACTAGTAAGTATTAATGCAACTACACTGATGCTGTTTTATGGTTCACTTGCATAATTTTGGCTTCATTTGTGTGTTTGAAGACTGGACATTCTTGGTTAAAATGCTGATCTCTTAAGAAGTACCATGGCTTTTAAAGTGTACAATACTAGATGAAGAAAACTCCATTTGGCAAAACTGAACCTGGAAAACACTAAATATAAAAAAAAACCTTAAAAACATGAAAGTGCAATTTATTAAAACTAAAAACAAGCTTTTGCAAATGTTGCTTTATGAGGTTATACATAGGAGAACCTTTAAAAGTTATTTTTAAATTGTCATAATTGAAAATCACATGATAATTACTAAAACTGCTATTAGTCAGATCTCTTTTACTTTGTTTCAGTTTAAGCACAGGTTTAATGTGATTCCATCCATCCACAACCCCTTTTTCCCATTTTTGCATATGGGTGTCACTTCAAAAATGACAATCATCTAGAGCCAATGTTAACACCACCAAGTGGCTAGCTGGCTAGCCCTGCCACGGTAGTTCTTCTACAGCCACACTCACATGCACACTCATACCTATTAGAGTGTTCAATCCACCTATTGCATGTCTTTAGAATGTGGGAAGAAAATGGAGCACCTGAAGGAAACCCATGTGAACACAGGGAGGACATGCAGACTTCACACCAAAGGCACCGCAGCTGTGAATTGAACCAAGGAACCATTTGCTGTGAGGCAACAATGCTATCCACTTTGCCACTGTGCCACCCATATATAAAGGCACAAGTTTAATGTGAATAGCTCCATTTAATCCAGGATATTTGTCTGCACATATCTGATTTATCCAGTTGTATTCAGGATTATATGTTCATTTAATTAGATCTTCCTCCTATAGCTTTCTAACTCAATGTGTAAAACTACAAACTTCGAATAATGTATTTCAGCCATATCATTAATATGTTTATAATGTGCATTTGCATCCAAGTATCATCTTGCATCTGAAAGAAAGTCACAAGTACTTTCCTTTAATCTATGATATGACATCTCCACATAACAGGCTGGTCAGGCCATACATATAGCAAAATAAACTTCTTAGAGCCACAATCCACAAATGTATTACAATAATAGTAAAATGATATATTTATTTAACCTTTGCAATAGGTATGACTGCAAACTGGGTATCATAATCGACTCTCCAGCCAACACAAGCATCCACCAAAAGGACCTCACAGAAACAGACAACTGGTGCCAGAGCCATGGCCTCAAGCTAAATGCCAAAAAGTATATAGTCATCCCCTTTGGCAAAAACAAAGTGCCCACAAATTACCACATAGGTGGTAATCCATTATGTACAGAAGTAATTAGGGACCTGGGGACCCAAGTTGATGGCAATCTCTCATTTGACAACCACGTGGCCAAAGTGGTTAGAAAAACATTTTATATAGCCCACCTAATCATGAAGGGATTCACATCTAGATCAGGGGAGGTCATCGTGCCTCTTTACTCATCCCTCATCAGGCCCATAATTGAGTACAATGCCCCTTTTGGGATGTACCTCACCAGACACCTGCAGCAACTGGAAAGACCCCAAAAGTACATCACCAAGAGGATCAAAGGTCTCAAACAAATGCCATATGCTGCCCGGTTAAAGAAACTCCAGCTCTACTCAGTGGCATATCGCCTGTTCAGAGGCGATCTGTGCCTGACGTATAAAGCCATGTCCATCCCGGAATTAATGGACATGCTGCACCTCAGAAAATCCAAATCCCATCGAGCTACATGCTCGAGAGACTTGAACCTCAGCACTGAAATAAATAGGACATGCTGGAGGGACAGATTCATAACCCAGAGGCTCCCTTCACTCTGGAATAAAATCCCAGTCCAGGTTAGGCAGAGTCCCTCATTGACTCTCTTCAAGAGGAATCTTGATGAGTGGATGGGAGATCGTAGGTTTACCCCGGGTATCACTTCTGTGTCACTGTTAGACAGAGGCACAGTATACTAACCTCGAAAAAGTGCATAGCAAAATAAATTTAAAATGGGTGGCGAAAGCCAAACACATTCTGGCTAGGCTTATAAATGCCCTAGGGCAGATAGCCTAGTATGAACCTATGAAAGTCCAGCTTGGAACAAAGCCAACTTTTAGCAGAAGTCCAGGAAGAAATGTTCCAGATGCATGTCTTTCTAACATGGGAGGATGTGATGCCCATGGACTGGCACAGTAATCAAGGAGCCTCAATCCTCACCACTAGCACCAGTGAGGAGTGTGCACATTGGAAGGATAACATGTACACACACAGTAAAGTACAATTTCCCTTAAGAGTACACAGAGATCAGTCAGTCTGGGGCAGGTTTCTCCCTTTGTCTCCAGATCCCCAATAAGACTCCCCACTGGCACAACTATAGGTTTCAGATCTCAGCCTAGTGGTCAAGCCAAAAACCTCCAGCACCCTCTCTGGTCAACCAGTGCTTTGTGTCCCTGCCCAAGTAGCTGACACACACACACACACACACACACACTCTGAGATTTGATTTGTATACAAACACACAGACACTCCTGAGGAAGGCTGGCACAGGTTCCTCTGCTATGCCCCCATTCTGCCCAGACTATAAGGTAGTACCGACTGCCACCAACTACTACTATCAGCTACTATAAAGACCCTTACCAAATGGTGTCCAATTCAACTGTGCAATATTACTGCTATCCACATAGTAAGTGTGACCAGATCTTTTAAGGATATTTGGAGTGGCTTATACAAAATCACCAAATACATGCAAGTATTCTAGAGTTTAAATCATCTCTACACAAAACAGCCACAGTTGAAAGGTTTAAAAATATTTAATAATAAATAATAAAAACACAAGACAATAGTTATTGCATCAAAACAATGACATTACAGAGTTCAGAAATCACAGAAAATACTTAAAACAATATTGCAAGATAGTCTGACATAAATATAGAAAACAGCTAGACTAATCTGGCTATATTCCTATCTATCTCTAAGAAAAATCACTGTTCTAAATACTTACATCCAGAGCAAACAAGTGCTGGTGAGTGGATGTTCTTACTAGATCTAAGACAAGATACAAAATGCTCTTCTCTCTTTCTGAGCTATCCATTAAATTGATAATACACAGTACTGCTGGGTCATTTCAGATTCAGTGTTCTTGACACTTTTGCTGAAGTTTCCCAGGCTCACAGGACTCAAAATTTAACATATCTCTGTAATCTTGCACCTACTAGGAAATCACAGCAATAAAGGACACTTTACACGTAAAATCTAGTAATTATCTTGGTCTTAAAACAATAGAAAGAATTTCCTAGCCCAGACATCCTGTCTCTGAGCTTGAGATCAAACACAGTTGTAAAATTCTTTACTTAACAGCATTCTCCCAGCAGGGTGCACTGTGGTTACATTTTTGAAGCTCAGTACAACATATAGTTTAATCATAACCTATAGTTCTCTTTATATTTGTAAAACAAGCCTGTAGATTATATTAATATTTACAGTGACATTGAATTTTCTACAAGATTCTATCTGGCTGGGCTGGCAGCCCCTCAGTTTTTTACATTCCCCCCGAGAACTCAAGCTAGTTTTTCAAGTGTACCTTGAGAAACGTTGCTTGAGAGGGTTGCGTCTATCTGGGTATACCTTACCCCATTCCCTGTCTTGACAGCCCATCTGCATTGGCATTGCTTATCCTACTGCGGTGCTGCACTGACATATATGCTTGCAACCCTAGGCTCCACCTAACTAACTTGACATTTTGCTGGCTAGCTTGATGTAATCATGTTAGGGGATCGCAATCTGCAACTTCAGTGAATTTCCTTCCATACAGATGAGGCTGAAGTTTTTGCATTGTCCACACTATGGCTACAGCTGCATAGCATTCCTCCCTGGGTTGAAGCCTATGATTGAGAAATCACTGAGTGCTCTTCTCCCTTTGAAGAAATCTGGCTAAGTACAGCCCCCACCACATGGTTTGAAGCATCCTCCTGCACAACAGATTCTTTGCTGTAATCTGGACTGGCAAACACATGGGGTCCTCCCAAAGCTTCTTTAAGCTTCTGGAATGCCTGCTCACATGCTGGGGTCCACACTACCTTAACTGGCCTGTTTTTCCTTCTCAAGTCTGAGTGGAGCAGCTGTGGTACTATAACTGGGGACAAACTTTCTCTAGTACCCTGCTGTCCCTAAGAATACCCTTACCTGCTTTTTGGTAACAGGTGCAGGCCATGCCTGAATGGCTTCCACTTTAGCAGGTTCTGGCCTGATCTTACCACTCCCTACTCTGTCCCAGGTAGGAGATCTCTGCCATACCCACCTGGCATTTCCCAGGCTTAATGGTCAACCTTGCCCTCTGTAGTCTGCCCGGCACCTCCCTGACATGCTGAAGGTGCTCTTGCCAGGAATGGCTGTAGATGGCAATATCTTCTAGGTAAGCAAGGGCAAACCCTCCTGCTCCTTCTAGGATATGATCTACCAGCCTCTGGAAAGTTGCTGGGGCATTTTTCATCCCAAAGAGCATCTTTGTGAACTCATACAAGCCAAAAGGTGTCACAAGGGCTGACCTGTCTCTAGCAGTGGGAGTCAAAGGCACCTGCCAGTAACCCTTGGGAAGATCAATGGTGGTAAGATACTTAGCCCCACCCAACTGCTCCCTCATATATCCTAGGCATGGGGTAAGCATCTGACTCTATGTGACTATTTAATTTCCTGTAGTCCCCACAGAACCTGGTGCTGCCATCCTTCTTTGGCACCAGCACCACTGTGAAGGCCCAAGGACTATTGGAATCTTGAATTACCCCTAGCTCCAACATTTCCTGTATTTCCAACCTCAGAGTCTGTTTGACTCTCTCAGGCACCCTAACGGGCCTGACTAATAGGCCTTTGGGGTCCTGTGTTCACCTGGTGATGCACCAGGTGGGTGCAGTCTGGTTTTCCAGTGAACATTTCCCCAAACTCCTGTAACACTGCTCGGATTTCTTGAACCTGGGTAAGAGATAGCTACTGGGACATTGCTACCCCTTCCACTGAGGTGTCAGTCTGAGCCTCACTGAGGAGATCAGTCACCAGATTTCCTGCAGACTCTTCCTTTAATCCACTGAAAATACTCTGCACAAGGGCCTCCATATCATGGTAAGGTTTCATCATGTTAGCATGGTACAATTTGTGCCCCTGCCTCCTGCCTAGCAGTTCTACCATGTAGCTATCATCACTTACCTTTCTTACCACTTTGTAGGGTCCCTCCCAAGCTGCCTGCAGATTGTTGTGCCTGACAGGAATGAGAACCATTACCTGCTGCCCTACAGCATACTCACTAGCTCGAGCATTCCTGTCATACCAGACCTTTTTCTGCTGTTGGGCTTCTGCCAGGTTCTCCTGGGCCAAGCCTGTTAGTTCCCTGAGCCTTGTCCTGAGGTTTAGGACATATGCTACAACAGACTCCTTGTGAGATTTGCACTCACCTTCCCACTCATCTCTAATTAAATCTAGACGTCCTCTCACCCTATGCCCATACAGCAACTCAAAGGGTGAAAAACCCATGGATTCCTGGGGAACCTCTCTGTAAGCAAACAGATGGGCAAATATTTGTCCCACTCCCTCTTAAACTAAATGCCTGTAGCATGGACTTGAGTGTCGAGTTTAACCTCTCAACAAGACCATTAGTCTGGGATAGTAGGGGCTGGTCTTCAGGTGCTTCACCCCACAGGACTTCCACAGCCAAGCCAGCAGGTCTGTCATGAGGGCACCTCTGATAGTCAGTATTTCTTTTGGGAAACCTACCCTGCTGAAAATCTTTAACAAATCATTTGCCACCTTTTTCACCTCAATGCAGGACAAAGCAACTGCCTCAGGGTATCTGATAGCATAATCTACTACTTCTAGGATGTATTTTTTCCCTGTGGGACTTTGAGTACTCAGACACCCCACAATATCCATAGCTACCCTCTGAAATGGCTCCTCATTCACAGGCAAAGGCATCAAAGGAGCTTTCACCTTGTCTCTTGGCACTGCTCACAGGTCCTGCAGTACCCTGTTACATCTCTGGAAATTCCAGGCCAATAGAGGTTCTGCATAATACGTCTCTTTGTAAGTTTTATGACCTACAAAGGGAATATTATGACCTACAAAGGGAATATTATGGGCAATGGCTAGAAGTGCCAGATGGTAGGCTCTAGGTACTACCAACTGCTGTATTCTCTCACCTTCTAGCCCTCCCTCAGGGGTCCACTCTCTACAGTAACCCTTTGTCCCAGTATACAGATACCCCCTTCCCTTGAGAGTCAGATGCCTCACAAGCTGCCTGCCTCAGACATTGTAATGTAGGGTATGAGAGCTGA
This sequence comes from Protopterus annectens, assembly GCF_019279795.1. Lineage (NCBI taxonomy): Eukaryota > Metazoa > Chordata > Ceratodontiformes > Protopteridae > Protopterus > Protopterus annectens. The sequence goes on along the minus strand of NC_056748.1, from coordinate 391,909,361 downwards.
GCCTGTCTCAGCTCTCTCTCTGTAACCCTTCCCAGCTCCCCATCCACAGGAAGTCTGGCATCCTATGACAGCGCCTCATTGTCAGCCTGGGTACTACTACTACTCAACACTACCTTTGCAGTCACTCTGTCCAAGGGACCATCAGTACCCACAAGCAGCTGTGGCTTACCTTCAGTCTCACTGCTACAGGTTAACTCCCTCCCTGAAGTAACCACCTCACCAGTCCTGGCTGCAAGCATGCAGTCTGACTGGGCCTCCCCCAGGCTACCAGACCCACATGCTTGTCTCCAAGCCTGACTGCATGTAACTGCATAAGCACATGGTACTGCATTATCAAAATTCTTACCTGTCAGGACATCCATAGGATGGTAGTTTGGTACCCCTATTTTCTCAAGACAACGTACTATTGGAATTTTGTCTTTCCCACTTACTGGCTCTCCCACCTTTTGTTCCCCACTTTCCCTCCATGGACAACTATATGCTAGATGGCCCCACTGGTTGCATTCAAACATTTAACCCTAGGTCCTGGACATGTACCTGGACTAGTGGCTTCCCCTGCAACAGTTAGATTCTGTTGTGGCAATTTGGGCTGCCCACCATGGGTTCCCTTATACATATGAGCAGTACGAGGGCCCCTTTCCTGTGCAGGGATGCCCTGCTTGCTAGGTATAAGTCTCCCTTCTTCCCCAACTCATCTGCAGTAGAGCATTTTCTATTGCCTAACCAGATCCTCATGTCATCAGGCAAAGTGCTAAGGGCTTGTTCTCTCACCAAAATGTCTGCCAGCCCTTCAAAAGCGGTGACCTGACATCCACTCACCCACCTATGAAAATAAGTGCTTAGTTCAGCAACATAGTCACACACACTTTCATTTGCCTTGCGTCTATGTTCACAAACTTTTTTACTATAAGCTTCAGGTGTTAGCTTAAAAAATTTTAGCAAACAATTCTTTACAGCATTATAATTTAAGAAATCATTGTCAGACAGTTTGGAAAGTACATTTACAACTTTACCATGAAGTAAGGGGGTCAGGAACCGCACCCAGAGCCTTTGGTCAACATCATATTGTTTACATACATACCCTCTCAAACATGAATAAACTATCAAAATTATCCCCCTCTGTAAACTGTGGAAGAAATTTACTGACCTTTATTGCTTCTGGGGTTTGGTTACTCCCTTCCCCATTACCTTCATGACTCTGAACAGTCAGCATCTCCTTTTCATGCTACCTCTGCATCTCCTTCTCAGCTTCCAGGCATAGCAGTTTCTCATTCTCCTCAGCCTGTAGACCTCACAGTTTCTCTTGTTACTTCTATTTCCAACTCAAGTCTCTTTAACTGCAGATGGATTTTTAAGTCCTCTGTAGAAAAGTTGAGCTGTCCATTCTCTGAGTGTTGTACATCTCCACTGCCAGTCTGATCATCCTCTTGGCTGCTATTCCCTGATACGGCTGTGACCAAAGCTGCAATCATGTCTGCTTTAGTCAGGTTTCCATGCACCAGTAGTTTAGCCTGGCACATCTCAGCCAACTGGCTCCTCGTCAGCTTGCCATACTCCTCTGCTGACATGCTTGCCTGGTCTCTGTGACTAACTAAGCTAACAAAAGAAATAAAACAATTGTGATCTGAACTCTGAATGTTCACTGCGTGGCAGTACACCTTCAGTGATCACTGTACACAAGCTACAGGAATTCACTATCCGCACCACTACAAGCCAATTAATATGTGATGTGGCTAACTCACTGCTATCAAACAATTAATATTTGATGTGGATATCCCACCATTGCCAAACAATTAAGATGTGACACCCGTGCACTGGCCCAGTAATCAAGGACTCTCAATCCTTACCACTAGTATGAGTGAGGGGCATGCACATTGGGAGGATAACAATTACACACACAGTAAAGTAGAGTTTCCCTTAAGAGCACACAGAGATCACAGTCAGTCTGGGGCTGGTTTCTCCCTTTCTCTCCAGATTCCCAATAAGACTTCCCACTGGCACAGCTATAGGGGACAGATCGCAGCCTAGTGGTAAAGCCAAAACCCCCAACACCATGTCTGTTCATCCAGTGCCTCGTGTCCCTGCCTTAGTAGATGACATACACACACTTTGAGATTTGAGTTATATACAAACACATATACACTCCTGGGGAAGGCTGGCACAGGTTCTCCCACTATGCCCCCTTTCTGCCCAGACTATAAGTTAGTTCCGACTGACACCAACCACTACTATCAGCTACTATAAAGGCCCTTACCAAAGGGTGTCCAAATTGACTGTGCTATATTACTGCTATCCAGATAGTAAGTATGACCAGAACTTTTAAGGCTATTGGAGTGGCTTATACAGTATCACCAAATATTGCAAGTACTCTAAAGCTTAAATTATCTGTACACAAAATAGCCACAGTTGAAACATTTATAAATATTTAAAAGAACATACATGTCCTAGGTTTGCTCAGTAGCCCCAGAGTGTAGTGTGCCCACTGCTTGCTCAGCATCAACACCCTCCCGTCCTGATACTAAGGAACTCTCCAAGTCTCTGAAACCTCCTGCTGAACCAAGCTTCCCCAAAACACAAGTATGGATTTTGTTACTGCAAAACTCAAATCTTGCTCTGTGTCAACACCCTCCCGTCCTGATGTTAAGGAACCTTCTAAGTCTCTGACACCTCCTGCTGGACCAAGTTTCCCCAAAAGACAAGTGTGGTTTTTGTTACTGCAAAACTCAAATGTAAGCTCCTGCGGGCTTTTAGTATACTGCTCCTTTGTGCTATAATAGCCTATTGTACTAAGACTTGTTGTTGTACAATTTGCCCTGATATCGTGCACACTAACGGGGACTATACCTCCTCCACTTCCTCTCGGCTGTAACCCTGTATTTCTGCCAGTAGGTGGCAGCAGAACTCCATTTCTCTCCCTCCTTCTCTTTTGAACAGGATCACTGTTCGTTCCCCTGGTGCCTGCTGTTTCAGTTACTGAGTGCTGCTCTTAACTGCTCCAGCTGATACTTTTTTCTCTGCTCACCTCAACTGGGAATTATTTTGCCCGCTTTGCTCTCCTCCCTACCCCCATATCCCGCCCACCCCTAGAACCTCTACATTTATACACACAAACACCTACTTCCTCTTTACCAATTACATTCATACACACATAAACACACCTACTTCCTCTTTATCAACTATACCTCTCCACTCCCATCCCCCCAATAATTCTACTGTTCAACCTGCTCCTATATTGTAATACAGCTACCAAATACCCACTCTTAGCAACTCAAGTCTCACCATGCTTTCCATACCTATATCCCTCTCTATCCAACTACTAATGCTTCTCAACTTATCCTTCATCCACTACCTAACCCAGCCCACTTCCACTAACCACTCACCATCCTTTCACATAACTGACCAACTTATCCCACCACTCTCAGACTCACTTATCACTATATCCCCCAGCCTATATCCCATAAATAACTTACTACTTTTTCTCTATAAACGTATTACTTCATTCAACCGATCTACCCCCTCACAAACCATCAAAATCCTCACAATTCTAACAAAGCTCAATCCAGACCCTAAGCAGTCCTCATACCTCTCCAGCCTAATCCAACATCTAACTTCCATCCTGCTATCTGGAGATATACACCCCAACCCAGGCCCCCACACCTCCGCCTCTGCATCTAAATCCATCCTACTATCTTCTCTAAATGCTCAAAGCATAGCCAATAACATCCCCAACCTCCACGCCTGGCTTGTCCACAATAAACCTGATATCCTGTCCATCTCTGAAACTTGGTTAAAACCTCACATAAATTACTCTAAAATAGCACTACCCACATAAATTACTCTAAAATAGCACCACCCAACTATTCAATCATCAGAAAAGATAGAACCCATAAAAAAAGGGGGAGGAGTAGCTCTTCTATACTCATCCTCCTTATCAGTAACTCCCTATAACAAACCTACTCCCCACTTCGCCAATGCAGAATTACTCCTAACCTTACTTCAAATAAATAGACACAAATACATATGCATAGCCTCTCTTTACATCCCCCTGGTGACAATATTTCTATACATGAAGACATCATCTCATGGCTTTCAACCAATATTAGCAACAAAACAATAATTCTGGGTGACATGAACATTAATTGGTCCTCCATTCAGTCTCCCACAAACCCTCTAAATCTCTATAATTTCTCTCAACTAATCAACAACATAACCAGAACCTCTAAAAACCTCTCCAAAGGCAGAACCCTAGACTGGATCTTAGTCTCCCACCCTCATAACTTCTCTAACAGTAGCACCCTTCCCGACTCCCTCAGTGACCACCTCCCCACTTTTATTCACCGACTTCCTTCACCCATACATCTAACTCACAACTATATTATCACCCACAACCAAAAAAAATCAACCCTGATACCTTCTCTAACTCCCTAAAATTAATAAACTGGAACCCTCTAAATACTCTACCCCTGGATAGTGCAGCTGCCTACTTCAACTCAGCATTCTTAAACCTCTTTGCCATGACCCACAAAATCAAAAAGAATAAAAAGCAAAACTGCCCCTTGGATAACTAAAAACAAAGTATCATGCACCTTAGAGATAAAGCCTGGTCACATCACCAGAAAAACAAGTCTCCCTCCACCCTTAATGAATACAAAATACTCCGCAACAAAGTTAAAAAGCTTATCACTGTAGATTGACAGAATTATTTCTCCTTGCTTCAAAACAACCATAAAACTAATCCACAAAAATTCTGGAAAGGTATCTCCAACCTTCTCAATCCCAACAAAACAAAAAACCCCAGCCCAGGCCCAAATGCACTAGACATTGATGTTGCCAGACAATTTAACTCCTTTTTCATTGACTCAGTTTCCAAACTAACCTCATCCTTCCGTAACACTACACCCTCCACTTCTCCCTCATCCTTCTCCAACAACAGTTCACCCTCCTCTTCTGCATCTCCTGTCACATCTTCCCTATTTCATCCACTCTCAAACACATTCTCTTCTCAGCCCCTACCTTTCTCAGCAAGTCCCATACCCACATCTACCATACAAAAACTCCTCCAGAAACTGAAACCATGTTCAAATGCCCCTGACAATATCCCCTCATATTTTCTTATCATAGCTGCAGAAGCCATTGCCCTGCCCATCAGTATTCTAATCAATCACTCTATCCAAGAAGGTCTTGTACCCCAGATTTGGAAAAAGGCTTTTATCATACACTTGCACAAAGGAGGCAACAATAACAATATCGCTAATTTCTATCCCATCACCATCCTTTCTCCTATCTCCAAAATTCTAGAAAAGTGCATTCATCTTCAACTCCTTCCCTATCTTGACAATAACCTACTAACTCCCACACAACATGGATTTAGACCCAGACACAGTACCATGACCACCCTTCTCTCCTTCCTTGAAATTGTAACTAAAGCACGGGACTCTGTCAGCATTGTATCTACCCTCCTCCTTGATCTATCTAAAGCCTTCAACACCATCTCTCACAATCTCCTTCTTGCTAAACTCTCTAAAGTAAACATATCCCCCTCCTCTATAAACTGGTTCAACATCTACCTCTCTAACAGACAACAAGCAGTAAACTGGAACAAAGCCACATCCTCATTCATTAATACCTCCTCTGGGGTTCCCCAGGGGTCCATACTGGGTCCCCTCCTCTTCAGTATATTTATAAATGACTTCCACTGTTCCATCCCATACACAAATCTTATCCAATACGCAGATGATTCAACTATAATCTGTTCTGCCACCTCCATTCCCACACTCCTAAAACTTACCCAAGATGCATGGATGAAAGAAAATCACCTAGCACTCAATGCCTCTAAAACCAAACCAATGGTATTTACCTCCTCTAAAGCCACTTCCATTAATATAAGCACATTCTTTATCTCTAGCCACAACAGCACAACAATCAATTTGGTACCTGAGGCAAAACTACTAGGGGTCCTTATAGACAACCAGCTCAAATTCAACTCCCACCTACAACTAAATATAAAAAAAAAGGACCAAACTTGGCATGCTCTTTCGCCAAAATCACTACCTCACCCCTTCCACTAAACTTAACCTCTCTACCACATTTCTCATCCCCTCTTTCCTCTATGGTGCCCCACTCCTAACTAATCTACAGTCCTCTCTCAAGACACAACTCTCCTCTTGCTACAACAAAATTGCCAAGTTTGCTACCAGCCATAGGTCATCCACTTACCACTGTGTATCCCTCAACAAACTAAATTGGTTAGAACTATCCAATCATCTCACCTACACTCAACTCACTCTCGCTCACAAGCTCATCTTTAACCCCTCCCTCTGTCCCTCCCTCCCCTCTACCTTCAAAATGCACCTCCCAGATAGACTACTAAGATCTAACAATCAAAACTTAATAGAACTGCACAAACCAATTCGTCCCCCAGGTAAATATCTCCTATCCTTTACCCTTGCATGCCTCTGGAACTCCCTACCACCTTCCATATGCACCACCACAAATCACTCTTTATTCAAAAAATCACTTCACTCACATCTAATATCTCCTGCTCACACCCCACATAATCTCTTCTCCTCTTTACACTTGCAACATCTGCTTCTCTTCATTCTCTAATTCATACTCTCTGCTCTAGCTTATACTAACCCACGAGCAACAAACTACTTAGAATCTATAAAGTGTATTTCTCTTCAGAAAAAATTACCTTAAAATGCAATGTTCCCTAAAATTAAATGTTTTTTATTATTCTATAATACAATGTTCTTTCTAATGTAACTGTTTTTAGATTTCTGTAGTATTTGTACTTATTGTAACCTAAAGCCATGACTGTAGCCTTGCTTGTGTTTGGAGCTTTTCTTCCCAGGACTCCATTGAAAATGGGTTCTTTTTGGCCCAATGGACTATCCTGGTAAACCAACTGCAAATAAATTAAATAATAAAATAAATAAAATAATAAACAATAAAAGCACAAGACAATAATTATTACTTCAATACTATGACATTACAGAGTTCAGAATTCACAGGAAGTACTTTAAAATAATATTGTAGGATAGTCTGACATAAATATAGAAAACAGCTAGACTAATCTGGCTATATTCCTATCTCTAAGATATAAAATGCTCTTCTTTTTTTCTGAGATAGCTCTTAAATTGATAATGCACAGTACTGATGAGTCATTTCAGATTACTTCATTCGTGATACTTCTGCTGAATTTTCCCAGGCTCACAAAACTCAAAATTTAACATCTTTGTAATCTTGCACCTGCCAGGAAACCACACCAATAAAGGATGCATGTAAAATCTAGTAATTATCTCAGTCTTAAAACAATATGAAGAATTTCCTAGTCCAGACATCCTGTCTCCGAGCTTGAGATCAAACACAGTTGTAACATTCGTTACTTAACAGCTATCTCCCAGCAGGGTGCACTGTGGTTAAATTTTTGAAGCTCAGTACAACATATAGTTTAATCATAACATACAGTTCTCTTTACATTTGTAAAACAAGCCTGTGGATTAATTTTATATCATTGTAAATATTAATATATCTACAAAATTATATCTGGCTGGCTGGCAGCCCCTCAGTTTTTCACAAAGGAAACCGGAGTACCCAAAGGATTCCCACATGAATGCAGGGAGGACATGCAGCATCCACACAGAAGGCACTCAGGCTGAGAATTGAACTGGAGTACCTCTTGCTGTGAGGCAACAATGCTACTTCTGCACAGCTGTGTCGTTCCCAACATGAACATTCTGTCTTTATATATGTATATATTTACAAAAATAGCACTTGGAGTATGAAACAGTCCCAGTGCATTGACTATACCTCATTTTAATAGTGTTCCTCTGTGCTTTGTAACAAAACCTTTGCTTTAAAGTTTGTGATCTTTTGTAACTATAATGTAGTCACTGTGTTGTAACAAGTTTCAGATTATCTGCATTACTCAAAATATGCTAGTGTTTCTCAACAATTCTCTGAACCATCTCTATCTGCCTATTATGTCAATGTTATTCTCATTGTCTAATAACATATTCACTATTTCTAAAATCTCCTATAGAAAATATTAGTTTACTTTTACCTGAATGATCAGACATAACAATCACATTTTGTTGTGGCAATACCTCATCGTTGTCTCTTGTATGCAGTTCTCTCTACATATGCATTTTCTTCAAAAATGGCTTTCATCATTCTCTCGTGCTAAATTCTTTTAATAAATCAATCAATTGTCTGTATTTCCAGGATGTCATCACTAATTTTTAATCTCTTCATAATATTTGCACCTTGGTAATATTCAAAAACATAGAGGGGAGATACATGCTTGTTATATGTAGATATGCATTTTTTTCTTATGGGTTTCCTATACATCACTATTAATTTTACTATCATTTGACTTTATGTTAAATACCTAAAATGTAATAATATTGTATGAACAGCAGGTTTTTAAATTTAAAAATTCTGTTTGGGTTAAGCAGGTAATAAAAATGTCTAGCTCATCTAAAGAGCCTCCCTGAAACATAAATTGCTATCTACAAATCTCTTATAGTAATAATATATAAGGTAAAAAAAAAAAACTAGAACATCAGCAAACAAATCCCTGTTCCCATATAGCTATAAGTATATTGGCATAGGTGTTTGCTACTGGTATACCCATGGCTACATCCTATTTCTAAACAGTATAAATTTGGAAATAAAATTATAATTTATAATAAATCACATACAGTGTTAATCATAGAATTTCATAGGGAGGTAAAGCTATAGAAATGTATACCAAATTCATTAGGAATGAGTCTGCAACAAGCATTACAAAAATATATGCAGTCTGCTTATACCATATGGTTGCTTCACAAATGCTATTATTTTTATATATAGCTTAAGGAATGATGTAAAACTCCTTTCAAAATACTTTTGAGATAATTTGATATTGGTTCTGTTATCTAGCCTCTTGCTGACACAATCTGCCTCAGAGGTGCTTTCATCATGTCCTTCTGGATCTTTGTTAATCCACATCAAATAGGTATAACAGGTTGTGGAGCATAAAAATAGTTCAGCACATCAGTAGTTAAGCAATCATTCAAATGCATGGTACAGATATCATTATTCATTTTTTGTATTAATCTTATTAACTTTACATCTGTTAATAGTCACACACATAATCTAAAATATTATTGATACAGAAATCTACATCCATGACAACCACACTACCTCCCTTATCAATACAGTCATACTACTAACATTCTTCAGTGAGGAATTGAGTGCAACTCCTTGGCAAGTCTTTAAATTACAAAGATATTTTTTTCATTTCCCATAAATAAACCATAAACAGAACTATAGCATGCTCATTTGGCACCTGGTGCAACTCCCCTATCTGGCACCCCTCAACTCTAGGTTGAGGAACCAAAAAAAGTAATTAAAGGGCTGTTCTGTATTCTGATGCTCCTAAGGAGGAGTACTAGGTCCTAGCACCCTCATGCTCCATGTAAGAGCCAAAAAAGTTTGTTCACCAATCTGATGCTCCTTCCCTCCTAAGAACACCAGGTCCTAGCACCTTCACTCCAAACTGACCCTCCATACATTTATGTGAAGGTTGAAAATGTAAAAAAAGTCTGCCAAATGCATTTCCTAACACCTTGTACCCAGGGCTGCTGCCTCCTTCACCCCACTTTAGCTATGCCTCTAACCATAAATATTATTCTCACACATTTTGGAAAGCTTATATCAGTGCGTTGCTGGTGGATATAAATGTACTAGATTTCTTAACACGTGCATCAAGTAATATTACAGTTATTAGGAAACTGCAGATTTAAATTCAGTGTGTAAACAGTCTTAATTCACTTAAAGTCAGACATATTTTCATCTTTAGCTGGCAAAAAAATAATTCTCCTGTTAAGTACTTAATATTCATTTTTGGATAACACAAGTTAATTAAAAAATATATTGCTTAATTGTAGCTTTTCTTCTGACTGAATTAAAAATGCTTACAGACTGCTTAGCCTATTTTGTGTGGAAGCTAAATCAAAGATTAAAGGACTGTATCTGTGACCGTCTTTCAGATATAAAAAGACATGAGAATGGAAATGGACTTTGTAAGCATATTATTGAAGTGGATCAAATGCATTATTTTAATTTTGTAGTTTTTCAAATTGCATTAGAAAGCTATAGGAGGAAAGATCTAATTACTCAGATAGAATGGTAATTATAACTGAATAAATAAGTTACACGCAGACAGGTATCTTGAATTAACAGGGGCTATTAGTATTACTTCTGCTTCAATTAAAACAAGAAAGGAAATAAGAGCTGGCCATCCATTGTTTCATGTGATTTGTTAACGTGCATATTCAATGGGAATTTTAATGTCCTCTTGTCTATAACTTGATGAAGAAACATTTGTGAAAGCTTGTTAGCTTTTAGTTTTAATAAATTGTTCTATGGTTTATTGGGACTTTTTTTTGTTTTTGCTTATATGATATATGCCAGGCTATAGCCCTACTCGATAAAAACAGTAAGTAACAAATCAGTCAGAGGAAGTGTTACTTGTTTACTATAACAAGGTTATCAAAATGTTGCAAACACTAAACTCTACAGTAAGTGATAAAATTACATATGGCTACTAAACACATTTTTGATTAGAGCAAATTGACAAATGATTAATCCAACCATATGACACACAGGAACAAGAACATGAAAGATCCAGAAGACAAGGGACTGACTAACAACACAGGAGCTGGAGGTTCTGGCAAGGGGGAGGTAGCAGTGAGTGGCTAACACTGCCTTACCCATCTTTTAGGAAGGACATGATCTGACCCACTACTGAACTGACTCTTAGCAGAAGTAGGGGGGTGGTGCAGAAGAATTAAATATCACATCATGTGGTTGCCATGCTAAGTAGTGCCAATGTACTACAATCAGATTTAGCTGGATGCTTGGTAGCATGCATATTATATCAGGCCAAATTTGTGTGCTTTCATTGAGGCAGCATGCATGGGGTGAGGAATTAGGCCAATAAAAATCATCTACCTCCTACAACTGTGTGTGTGACAGTTCTTTCACAATTGCCAGCCCTTGCCTCCAGCAGTTACCACCACCAACAGAATAATCCACCACAAGGCTAATCTCTACAAAGGTGTGATGATGTGAGGTATTGCCAGCTATGCCAGGAGAAAGTAGGGCAGTGGATATGTAACATATGCCAGCATAGCTAACTGGAATTTTATATCAAACTGATTTGTACAGATGCTTGTGTTGAAAAATGTATTTGTAGAACTGCTTGTGTTAAAACTGTGGATCCTGCTGAACAGAAAAGAAATGCAGCTGTATGTCAGACTGTACTGTAACTGTTGAAATGAAGGTATTGTAACGGAGGATACTAGAAGAGAAGAGGTTAATCTCTGTCCAGCTAACTTTGAAAGATAGCCTGAAATTAAATTACCTGGTTTAGGCCATAAAGATTATATCTTACAGTTCTTATTGCAGCCAGAGACAAAATGTATGTGAAAACCAGGACTAGGAATCCTACTGTATTGTCATTTGGAGTGAACTAGTTGCTACCCTGGAAAGATGGAAGTTTTTGAAATGGCTTTATAGCTTCCAGATGCTATGATGCATCTTAGCAAAGCTCTATGTGGGTGTATTATGGCACACATGGGCTGGATGACACACGTGGATAGATTCTGGTTCAGTTTCTAGTAAAGGGGGTAGTGTGGGAACCAGAGTCAGACAACCAGATGTATGTGATTTCATTATGTAATCAAACACTGAAATGGTAGTTTTAATACTAGACAAGATAGATGTCTCACAGTACTCTGTTTCTAAAACCTGACAAAGAAGGATCACTCACTTCATCTTGCCTTTCTTTAGTAAGTAACTGGAGAACAGTAATTCTTTAGATAAGTCAGGAAAATATAGGGAGATTAGTTAAGTACCATTTTCTGTATCTGTGTGACGCTATCTATCTGTTATTTTTAATATTTCCTGTAATGAAACTCTGGTGTTTATTGTAAATAGATATTTAGTGTAAATAGATATGTAGTATTTTCATGTTCGTTTGTTATTTATTATTAAATATATTTAAATTTTTCATTTTGGCTGGTCTTGGAATATTTTAACCTTTGTGAATACTTATATTTGGTGACACTGTGGCCCCTCCTGAAAGCCTTGCTGTATTGGTCAAACACTACCATTTGCATTAGTATTAATTTATTTTACTCAGTATAATTGGGTACCCTTATACCCGTGGTGGTGGTGCTGTGGTAGCATTGTCACCTCACAGTAAACCGCTGTCCAGTTCGATTCTCAGCTAGAGCATCTTCTGCGTGGAGACATGCGCGAATGGGCGTACCTTCGTTGAAGGTTGTGCATCAGGGCTGGTACCTCGGCATGTAAAAATCAACTACCAATCATTAGAGGACCAGAGTTCCGCTGTGGTGACCCCTAACTGGGAAAAAGCAGAAAGACACAACAATTGGGTACCCTTATAAGAGTCTTAGAATAGCTGACTTTGGAGTGTTCTGGTGGCAGTATCTACCTTATAATCCAGGCAGAGCGGACATAGCTGGTAAATCTGTGTCAACCTCTGTCATGTTTGTGTGTATGAAAATCAAATATCAGACTGTGTGTGTCAGCTACTTGGAGCAGGGGCACAGAGCACTAGTTTCACAGAGAGGGTGGTGGAGGACTTTGCTTGGAACACTCAGCTGAGGGCTTGACTCAACTCTACTGCTCTGGTCAGTGAGCAGTCTTATTTCGGACCTGGTGAGAAAGGGAAACCCAGCCCCAGGAGGGAAGTGTGTTCCCTGTGTGCTGTTAAGGGAAATTGTGCTTGGTGTAGAGAGCTGCATCTGGAAGTACTGTGTGTATCCATTTTTGTTCCAAGTGAACATCCCTTACTGGTGTCTGTGGTGAGGATTGAGACTTCTTGATCACTGTCCAAGAGGAGGGATATCACAAGAGGAACAGGAACACCTCATGTTATGATAGGTGCAACAGTTGGTGCAGCTCAGGAGCAGATGGGCCAACAGATCAGATGTAGATAGTGGTGACAATTGACAGGCATAGGGGAAGGGAAGAAAAACCAGGAAAGAAAAATATATAATTAATCTCCTTGGTTTACCTTATCATTTATATGGCCAAAAGATTAAAATGGTGAGGCACAGGGAAAGAAGATGTACTCAGACCCTATAGATGTTTCACAATAGTAAACTTTGATGTTGAGTGTTTAGGCTAACTTTTTGTGCTTCCATGCTATGCAGCCAAACTACCTTAAAATCTGCTATGGAATTGGACTGCAAAAACTGTCCCACAGCATCTGTGAAGTAACTTTTTCTGCACTTAGTGTATACATCACAGGGTGTTTAGGCAGATTTAAAAGCTCTTTTTTATGCTGTGACAATTTTGCAACTGAAACTTGTCACGGTGGTTACCCTGGTGAGAGAAAGGGTTACTGCTGCATTTGTTTCTGGCTTGTCTTAATGTTAGTTGCATAGCAGTGCAAAGTTTTTTTGATCTGTGTGGTCATATGGACTGCTTTAAACTTGTTTTGTAGATGCTGCCACTCTATTGGGCTGGCCTACATGATAACCAACCTGCCTTAAACTCTGGTACTAGGTTTAAATGCATAAAAAATTCCATATTATCTGTGAAGTAATGTTTTCTGTGGTTTAGTCACGTGCTTGACATTCAGAAGGTCGAGTCAAACTGTGTGAACCCAACATGTCAGCTGTCAGAATGTTGAATAATGACATTGACTGTCTGAGCTTCTTCCACTTCTGGACCCATGTTATCGCCTGATCCTAGGTTTGGAGCAGTGGGGAGTTTCAGCATTTGGTATAGTTTTTGGGCATGCTGATATTCATCATGTTGACATTTGAGGAAAGGTTGCAGTGAATGCTCAACTTGACCTTCCAAGCATTGAGCATTCAATATAACGTGTTTTCTGCACTTTTCTTAAACACTAGATTGTGTTAAAGCACTATTTTTAGATGTGGTAACTTTTTCATCTGAAAATGGTTTAGCTGGTTCCCACCTGGTTACAGAAGAAATTGCTGCTGCTGTCTCTGGCTTCAGTTACTATTGGTTATATAGAAGTGCAAATTTTATTATCCTGTGTGCTCTTGTGGTCTGCTTTAAAGTTGTGTTTGCTAATGCTGCTGCTCTATTGTGCTGACCTGTGACACGTCCAGCCTGTCTTGTGTTCTTTTACTGGATTTGACTACAAAAACAGTCCCACAACATCTAGGAAGTATTGCACTTAGTGTGGTGTGTTTGTGGAATGTACAATGCAGTACCAGAGTGTGTATCACAGTAGTAAGTACTCACCTTGTTAACTGTCAGTTCATCATGGTGATTGTCTGCAGCTGTCTGTGCTTTGGTGCATGAGGTAGCAGTTTGCAGCACCTTCTGTCAGCTAGTGATTTTGCTAATTACCACTCCCCGTTGTATATTTTTCAACTGTGGCTAGTGACAGATTAAGTCCATCTTCAGCCACAGGAGGTTTTCAAACTATGGGCCCCCACACATTTGTTTTTTAGGACAATGCATAAATACATGTGTTTTTGATTAATCTTTCTGGTTGTTTTACTTTGAGAATGTTTTAAAATAGTAGTTGTAACCTTTTTCTAGCAAGAAGTGAAATGAAATGTACTAAACAATGACAACATTACCCATTTCTGAACATTTCAACTATAAAAGATGAAAACAGCTGAATCTGTAATCCATTGTCTATAATCATTAGTTTCAGACATTTTTACTGTGTACTCCTAATGTTTGATTGTGATACAAAAGGTAAAATATTCTACACTGCTTTCCACAAATTCATGTTAATCCCTGCAAAGCCAGACTAATGACTGTTTAACTTGATCATGACATCAAGATCAGTCATTTTCAGCTATAGACAGCCTCCTGTACCCATCAGTTGTAGACGCACAGTTTACTATTTGCACCTCAGATGTCTGCTTCTAGTAAATTAATAATAATAATCACAGTAACTAATTTCAAGTTTGTTTTACAAAAATACATACTAGATAAGTAAAATAGTCTAACTTCCCACAAATGCACACTGGTCCTGCAAAGCCTGATTAATGACAATTTAAAATAAGCAGATGACAAGTTGAAAAGTTACTTTCATCTACCAGCCAGTCACCTGATTGTGATGAATAATAATGGCCACAGTAATGTGTTTCAAGTTTATTTCACACAAACACACAGTAAAACTATTTTAACTGACTTCACATAGATGAATACTGGTCCTGTAAAGTCAGATTAAAGACTATATAAAATGAGCAGATGAAAGTTACTTTCATCCACAGGCATCACCCACACCTACCTAGCAGTTTTAGCAATTTTGCTAATGAAGTATACCTCAGACTTTTGACTGTGATACAAGTAATGGTCACAGTAATATATTTCAAGTTTGTGTCACTCAGACACACAGTAGCCAGTGTAGCCAAAGTATTCCAACTTAACTTCACACAGCTACTCACAAGTCATGAAAATCTAGATTGATTGTTTAAAATGAGCAAATCACAAGAAGGTAAGACACTTCATATACAGACATCTGCTACCCCACCCAGCATTTATTGTCACATTGTTGACTGTGCACCTCAACCGTCTGATTGTGATGGAAACAATGGTCACAGTAAGTATATTACGACTTCATTCCACACAAACAGTAGCCAGAGTAAAGTATGCAATGTACATTACATTAGTCCTGCAAAGCCAGAATAATAACCAAATAACAGCAGTCATTTTCATTTTGTTGTCTGTGCACATCTGATTGGACTAATTAAGAAAAACAGAAAAAAATAATGGCAACACAGTGTATTTTTTGCCTTTTTACGTAAACACACATCTACTCCCCAGCCTCCCCCTAAAGCATAATACTCTCACCCTGGTATTTATATATGGCCACCTGCCATGCTGAGAAAAATAAAACTTATGCTGCTGCAGCTGTGGATCTTTTGAATACCACAACCATACAATAACTAATATTTAAAGTCTTTGTACTCTGACAGGGAGCAGACAGGTCATGAATTAATTGGTTAAATATATCAATCTCCCCCATTAGGTGCCACAGCAGAAGCTGCTTTTAACAGGGGTTTTATAGATCGTTTATCTATTTTATTATTTATCCATTTATTAGTGAAGTAATGTGGTGTTTATTTATAAAAAGATAAAGTAAAACAAATAGAAAAACAGCACACTGTGAATCTGATCAAAATCATTGCAGCTGTGGTACACTAATCCTTTGCAGCCCATGGGCCCCAGAAGCTGTAGGCCAGAGGTGGCCATCTGAATCACCCCTATTATAATCCACCTGCTAACTGTGTCTGATTACTGTCTGTTTTGTATTCTTTCTATGGCTGATCATTTACTGCCACCTATATTGCACATTTCCTGGAACAGCACCACACATCTTGTTGCATTACTTCTACTGTCCTGTACTGTATATTACTGTAACATTCATGCTTGATTTAGATGCATTGAGTTCTTTGTTATGGCAACGGGACTCTAGGACCTAACATCTCTTGCAAAATTTTGCCTGTTGCATTATCTACCTCATAAAATCTTTTATTTTGCTTGTTGCATTAAACACTTTGTGAAGTTTTGAAGACAGTTGCTTCTATAGTGGCTGTGATAGTCTTGCTTATTGCCTAGTAATTACTAATAAGTGGTACTGCATTGATCACTGCATTATAATATTTCTGCCTATTGCTCATGAACTCTCAATCTATAGATGCCTTGGGTACTATTGCTTTATTACACTACAGCAACAATCCCTTCTGTTCAGTTGATCCTTATAATACTTTATTGCACTGTGCTCTAATAAACTGAATTGTACAAGGGATCACTGTATTGAGCTATGCCAAGTAGTACTACATCATATTTTACTATAGTGGACAGCCATTGCAATATTTTCACTGTCCTGTAATTGTTTTCACCATACCCCTCGATATTATAAAATATGTTGTGTGTTGTACATTTTTTGCATTATTTGCACTTGTTCATGTCCATTTATATATCATACATTTCCCCTTAGATAAACCAAGGGTCAACAAATTTTTAAATATTGTGTAAAGCATTCCACCTAGTGTCTTGGGCAACAATGGTTCTTCAGTCTATCTGTCCAACTGCTGTCAGCTTTCTAACACTAGTCACTCTGACACAGCGTATGAGCTACCATATGCCTAATGATGACCAAGGGTATTACCACAGAATGAGTATTCATGTTGACAGGTGCAAGTACACATTGCAACTGGAAGCAAGCCTTTTACATAGACTGGGTACTGGTATCAAAGATAACACCTCACCTACATACAATAGTTCAAATAAAACTGAGTTAGGGCCAAGGACAATTAAAAAGCAGACTCCAGAACAAATGAGAGAGCTTTAGTACCTGCCCAATTATTAAGATGTTTTTTTTAAATAATTGTAAAGAACAAGACTGATAAACAAGGAGATCTTGTTTCACCAACATGCAATTTAGTGTTATAGGAATTTCATTCTAATTACTATTCTACAGTGACCCATTTTTAAAATGTAGTTTGAACCTCTGGTGGTTCAAGTTGAGTCCATTAATTTGATGTTCAACAACAAGAGAAGCCCTCATTCATTAAAGCACACAGGACTCTAGGATCTACAAGGCAAAGATAAAACAATCCTATGCTAAGGTACTCAAAAAGTCACTTCAAAAACCAGAAAGATCTACTAGTGTAGCACTGCAGATGCATGCATTAAAGCCAGACCTTAGCAATACTGACACCCATTTCGTACACTGGCCAAACCTTTCAGGATACAAAAGCAGTCTACTCACCACTGTAGTATACTTATACAGATATAGATATATAGGTGACTCCATAGATAAGCAGATCAATGGATTACTCACACTGCTGATTAAAGACAATGTAACGAATGCCCCTCAGATGTTACAATCTATCATCGCCAATGCACTCAAGCCCCTTCACCCAAAATAAGAATATGAAGTGGTCATTGTCAACATGGGAGGGTGTAAGTGACTTGAGATGCATCAGTTAGACTTTATTAAGAAGGACATGACAGCATTCTGTAAACATGTCTCTAAGGCTAGGAAGAAACTAGTCTCAGCAGTATATTGCAACCATTGATAATGTTGCAGCAGTATAAGCACGCAAAATATGATTGACTTGAACAATTAGCTACGTTAATGGTGTTATTCTGAGGCAGTCTCAATGTGTCCCCACAAGTATAAATAGTAATAACAGTGTTTTAGATGCACATCACCACCACTATCATCTGTAGACCATTTAGATTAATCACATAGGATGATGACCTTGAACTCCTTCATATCAATGAACAAGACTTCATACCACATCCTGGCCAGCTACAGAACCTCCATTCATGATTCCTATAAATCACAAAACATATCTCACTAAACTTAATTTCCCTCCCCATTATCTCATATATCTTGATTGTAGGGATGTTAACTACCTCTTCATAAATTGGCACACATGCATCTCTACAAGTAAATATGTACAACATTGCCTAGACTTTCTTGCTGCAATTTCCCTTGATCAAGCAGTAACCTTCTCCATTAAGGCCATCAACATACTCAGTCTTGTCCTCACAAGCAGAACCCATGTTTGCCCCTCACCTACCTCATACCCACATTAGTCATATCAGATCACTATAGTATGTTATTCATCATATGAACCCAGTACAGGCCAACAACCACTCAATCTTCTTTAGGAACTTCTCCATAGACAATCCCTTGCACTTAATGAGGACTTGAGATGGTTCAACCATTCCTTTACTTTGACCCTTTAGCAAATACAGCTGCATATAAGAAGAATCTATGCTTCCATCTCAACTCTTGCATAAAGTCTCAGTTTCCTATTTGCTACAAATATTACAATTTAAAAATAGAGCCCTCTGGTAGAGCTCTACTAGAAATACATTCTACAGTCAAAGGAAAAAGCTCATAAGAGTAACATAAAAATGAAAACCTAATGTGTTAAAATCAGCCTCTAAAGAGTTGATAAGGAGAAAGAGCAAACCCTGTTAATATGAATTAAAATTACAATGTTAACGAGGGATAACCACAAGACATTCTTTAAGTTTGTAAGGAACCTCATAAATAGTACTTTGCATTACACTGTGCTTATCTCTAATAATATTAAACGTTAAGATCCTGAGAATACAGCTAATATCCTTGCAGTTAAATCCAAAATCAGCTACTTCCTTCTGATGCCTCCAAACTTCCCTATCCAAAGCATCCAGTCTATATCTTACTCTGTAACTACCTCTGAAGAGATACTAAAAGCATTGCTGCTAACTGAATAGGTGCACTGGTCTGAAGACTTTTGTCAGGGACATCCAAGCTAGAAAGGAAGTAAAAAAGACTATTACAATAAAGTGAAATGCAGAAAGTAGTAACAGTATAAGCACAACAATGTTGATAATATTCACAACACAACCAGAACATAGTGATATCTTAAACAGCAAGTTAATGCTAGAGAAAGTTAAGGATAAATTCCTGCTCATTATAAAATACCTCTTATCAGACCATCTCATTAAAAGTCCATCACAGCTTCGCAACTGGATATGAGCCAGAAGCCTGTAGTAGTTCCTCTAAATGAGAGTGGTTTCACCATTGACCCTAGCAACTATATACCCATCAGTCTCACCATGATCATTTGCAATGTGATGGGAAAACGTCATTGTGAAACTCATAAGCAAGGACATAGACAATCTACAATCCCTAGACCTAAACAAATTTAGATGTGTAAAAGGTAGATCATGCCTATTAAACCTAGTTGATTTATTTGAATGTGCTACAGGAAAGCACAAGATGAGGGTAAATCTGTCTGCATAGCTTAGCTTAAATTAACTAAGGCATTTGACACTATACCTTACTCTGGCATTATCAAAAAACAGGTCAAAGTCATCATAAATCTGCATGTAACCTGTTGATTGCAGACTGGCTAATAGACACCATAGGTAATGACACTATCCTCCAAGAAATGTGTCAGTAATGTTGTACTCCAGGTCCCTGTTTTGTGAGCACTGATAATTGGTTTCTACTTTTCTAATGTCAAATCTGACATTAAATGCCTCTGTCTGACCAAGTTTGTGGATAACTACAAGCTTGGTACTGTCATTTATTTGTATTTGTTTAACAGGATGGTCCACTGGGCCAAAGTGAGCTCATTTTCAATGGTTTCCTGGGGACATAAGCTCCACATCAACAAGCATATACAATAAAAGAGTCACAGTTCCAGTTGAATAAACAAGGTAGAAACTCTCATTAACAACTACAATAATTACAGTACAAGAGGTACAGTTGAGTGCACATACAATATCACAGTTGTGTACTAAGAAAACATGTCAATAACTTTGAGTAATGTAGTTAGAATATTAATAACTTGTGAAGATATTATTTGCAAGATGTAACATGAAAATAAAGCATGACAGTACATGTTGATTATATCAAATCAGAAATACAACTTAGAAATGTATGACAAGCAGAAAAAATCAATATTGTTATCAAGTAGGTATTTCGACATAGTAGGCCTAGATAATATTTTTATAATAATCATACTAGTAGATAGAGGAGTTTAAGTAGAGAATCAATAAAAGGAGGTAGTAGTGATGGAACTGGGGGCTCAGGTTTTGGGAGGTGCAGGACTGGAATATGTGCAGTGCCATAAAATGAAGTGTTGCCATAGAGACATTTTAAAGGAAGAGGCATTACTGGTGGTCATCATCTGTAATGGGAGGGCATTCCACTGTTTGGCAATAGAAAAGGATTAGAGCGCCTGGCCAGCTTGTAGGCTAGGCTTTTCTGCTTTCAGGAGAAGTTGGTTCTCACATCTGAGAGTCCTGTTTGGCTGGTAGTGAGTAAGTATAGAAGTAAGGGCTGGGCAGTCTGATAGTTTGGTGGGAGTTCCAGCCAATTCAGTAAGTGTAAGGAGGAACAGTGATGAGAGAAACATTTTTCATTAGTTGCAAACTTGGCAATTTTATTGTAGTAGGCCTCAGGTGGGGACTTGGATATTGGTAAGGAGAGGAGCACCATATAAGAGAGAAGGTAGAAGGAAGGTTAAGGCAGGAGCTTGTTTTGTAGAACAGTTAAGTAAGTCTTTGTCTATAGAGGATACACAATTTTTGATGTGTTTTTTTGATACTATTGTGCACCTACAGGTCAAATGTTAGGTCGTCATCTAAGATGATACCTAGTCGTTTTGTATGGGACACAATCTCAATAGTAGTTTTGTTTTGAGAAAGTATTGCGAATTTAGTCTTGTTTAGGAGAGGTTTTCTTAGGGGTAAATAATAAAAATTTAGTGTTAGGGTTTAGGGCAAGATGGTTGTTGGTCATCCAGGTTTTAGTAGATGTAAAGGCATTTTTGGTGATTTGCTGAATTACAGATGTGGAATCAGCAGAACAGATGATGACTGAATCATCTGCATATTGTATTATAGAACCTTGACTAAGAGTGGAGTGAAAGTCATTGGTGAAAATACTGAAAAGAAGAGGCCCTAGTATGGAGCCTTGGGGAACACCTGTGGATGTCTCAAGGAATGGAAAGAAAGAGTGCTGCCATTTGGTAGATTGTCTGTTTGTGAGGTAATTAGTGTACCAATTTTGGGTTGGGAGAGATACCTAGTGTAGAAAGTTTTGTAAGAAGCAGAAGATGGGAGACTGTATCAAAGGCCTTAGAGAGGTCAAGGAGGAGTGAGGATACAATTTTTCCTGCATCTCAATCTCAGTTAACTGTGTCCATTGCATTTACCTACTGATTGTTCCTGGCGACTCTTTTCATAGAACTGGAGATGCCAGACAGACTTAAAAAACTAATAAGACAGAGGAAGAAAAAGCATGCTGTCAATGTCTAGACCAGCAGTTGTGGTAAGGCAGATAGTTACTACATAAGCAGCTCTTAGTTTAAAGTGAACAAAGCCATGCCAGCGTATGGTACTCTGCATTATTATTTCCTTTCATTTATACCAGGGGTGGGCAAACTTTTTGATTCGTGGGCCGCATTGAGTTCTAACATTTGACAAAGGGGCCGGAACAGGAGCAGATAGATGGCATGCTTTGAAAACATCACCTCATTGGGGGAAAAATACACATCTTGGGATATGGAGAAAACATGTGCTTTAATTTCCAATGAAAATGAAGAAAAGCATTACAATAAAATCTCTGACTTCGAAATGAGTCTTTAAACACTGAAAATCAAATAAATGACCATTTTATTTTAAAGCACTGAAAGTTCTGTTATCCTTCAGGATATCACCATCACTCTCCTCCTGACTGTCTTTTTTCAAAAACGGCAGGAGATGCAGATGTACTTGTCCTGTTCCTTTTATTCAATTTGTTTCCGGTGCCAAAAGTCAACAACGAAACAGTTGCAGCAAGTCAGTCTGTGAAGCATTATATTTCATCTACTGTTTATTTATCAAAGTCTGGAGTTAGTTTTGTTGTGGCGATTCTCAGGATGGATCTGAGGTGTAGGTCTGTTAACTTGGATCTGTGGCTGGCTTTGTTGATGTTCATGACACTGAAGGTCTGTTCACACATGAAGATACTGAAGGTCTATCAGTTCGAGCTGAAGCTCCTCTGGAGCTGTTTCGGTCTTGTGACAGAGGAAAGGCCACCAATTGAAGTGACTTGTCAATTTTGTGCATCCAGTGACTCAAAATGAGTGAATGACTTGTTCAAAATCTGCCTGGAGAATAAAACCAGCTTGGATTTGAACATGTCATGCACAAACTGCTCCTTCCCCTGCAGTTTCACGTTGAGCTCATTCAAGTGTGAAAGGAGAATAAAGCCAGCTTGATTTTGGCTTTCACGTTTGTGTACATGTCATGCACAAACTGCTCCTTCCCCTGCAGTTTCACGTTGAGCTCATTCAAGTGTGAAAATACGTCCATAGCAATCTGCCTGGAGAATAAAGCCAGCTTGGATTTGAAGGCTTTCACGTTTGTGTACATGTCATGCACAAACTGCTCCTTCCCCTGCAGTTTCACGTTGAGCTCATTCAAGTGTGAAAGTCACACATCCAGCTCTTGTTGCTCAGCTCAGGAAATTCATCAGTCTTCCCCTGCCTCCAAAACACGCCAATCTCCTCTTTGAGCTCCCACACTCGTTGAAACACTTTGCCCAAACTCAACCAGTGGAATAAAGCAGGTCCTGGTGATCCATCCCGCTTCCTCCAGAAACGAATGAAATTGACGTGCTGAAGTCCCTGCGCTGTATGAAGTTGGACGAAGTTTCACCACAGGATGCACAACATGATTCAGCTGTAACACCGATTTACATAGAGATTCCTGGTGGATGATGCAGTGGAGGAAAATGACATCCTGGTCAGGGTTTTCATCTTTCACTTTATTCTGGAGATCCATCTGTGGTAGGAAGCTTCATGTTTTCGATGGCAGCAGACACCCGCTCAAACAAGTCCTCTCCCGTGTTTGTCCTTTCAGAGACTCCATTGTCAAAACTCCTCCGTTATTTCAAAAGTTTCGTTGATTCCTCGGATAAAATGAGGAGCTGAGCAGTGTCTTTGACATAGTTGCTTTCATCCAGTGCTAAAGAATAAAAGTGAATGACTTCGCCTTTTTGTTTAATCTGCTGGTGATATCTTCATGTATTAGTTCATAAACTGATTTTCTCAAATTTGTCTTTGGTCACAAAATACCTGCTGTCTCTACCATACATTCTTTTAAAAACTTGCCCTCAGACAGTGGTTTGCTGGCCTTTGCTATTTTGAATGAAAGCATAAAACTGGCCTTGGTACTTGACTCTTGAATGGCAGTTTGTGGTGAAAAAAACTTTGCTGAGCCTTCAAATTAGCTGCCACCCTTTTGTTGAGAGCTTGCTAGCATAATTAAGTGCTTTGTGGCAAAGTGACGGCTAATATTATACTCTTTAAAAACCACCACAGTTTCTTGGCATATCGGCAAACAGCAGATGATCGGTGTTCAGTGAAAAAATATTTAGTTGTCCACTCCTTATTGAACACTCGACATTCTCTGTCCACTTTCCTTTCTTGGGTCCACTCATCTTCATAGAGGCGTGGGTCAAAGGGTAAAGTGCAAACACTCAACAAAGCCAATATATCTAGAGTGCGCCATCTAGTGAGGAAACATCAGAATTGCAGGGGAAATACAACATTAACAAGGTTAATTTATTAAATTTTTGCCTGATTTATACCTTCATCTCTCTACTCTTGATTTGAGCTGCAGTGTTTTCGAATGCACTTGCTGGGTTGAAGGTTACATTTAATCATTTGTACTCCCAATCATTTGCTTTTCCTTTGAGGGTGTTAGGGATAGGATTGTTAGGGATTGGAAAATATAAAGGTCCTACCTAACACCATGATATTGGGAGATTTCAACTACCCAAACATTGACTGGGATAACTACTCAAGTACAAATTCCTTTGCCCAACGCTTCCTAGAGTTTATAAACTCAAATGCCCTGGAACAGCTGGTCACCACGCCCACAAGAGGTGACAACATATTGGACCTCATCATCACCAACATGGGGGATCAGTGCTCCACACCAGATGTAAACCTCTTGCTGGTAAGATCAGATCATAAAGTAATCACACTGGACATCCACATCCCGACCCCATCCACAGTCAAGGAAACCACTGTGAAAAACTTTTCAAAAGCCAACTTCACACTTCTCAAGACCGAGGTGGAAAGTTTCAAAGCCCCCTTGCTAAAGGACATTGCTGCCCAAACCGCAGAATCCTTTACAAATGCATTCTATGAGCACCTACAGGAATGCATGGATCGAGCCATCCCAAGTAAAACCAAGACTCACTTCTCCAAAAAGAGGAAACCAGTGTGGTGGCCCCTGGCCATAAATAAGCTATACAACAGAAGGAGGAAACTATTACATGATAGAGCAAAATCCCAAAAAGGAAAGGCATCACTGATCAATATTAGCAAGAAACTACGATCCCTCATAAAATCATCCAAGGCCAGTTTCGAAAGAAAAAATTGCCAAAGACTCTAAAGATAATCACAAAGCCTTCTTTAGCTATGTCAAGAATCTAGGTGGCAACTCTCAGATATGCTCTGAGCTAGTGCAAAATGGCAAAAAATACGCTGAACCAACTGACATTGCTAACATCCTGGCTTACAGGTTCAGTGCAAACTTTACCCCCCCCACCCGCAAAAGGGCCCGTGTCCATCCCAGAAGAATGCAGAGCCCCAGACATCACAAACTTGGGTAAAAACATCCCTCTCCAAAGCTAAAAACACAGCATCAGTGGGACTGGATGGTATCCCAGGCTGCGTCTTACACAAGCTCCAAGTTGAACTAAACCCTCACCTAAATTCACTATTCAAACTCAGCCTTACCAGAGGCTATGTACCCAAAGAATGGTGTACAGCAACATTCATCCCGCTCCACAAAGGTGGTGCCACAACAGAACCTGGGAACTATCAACCTATAAGCCTGACTAGCCTGGTCTGCAAAGCTATGGAGCGAATCATCATGGAACTCATAAACAGAGACATTGGGAACCTCCAGACACTAGACCCTACCCAATTCGGCTTTGTCAAAGGCAGATCCTGCCTCCTAAACCTAGTTGACTTCTTTGAAACAGTTACCAAGGCCATAGATGAAGGAAAGGTAGTCCACTCCGCCTACGTGGACCTTGCTAACTCCTTCGACAACATTCCCCACTCTGGCATCATAGATAAACTCACCAGCTTGAACATTAACCCCTATGTCATGAGATGGGTTGCCAACTGGCACACGGATAGAACACACATGATCAGAGTTGCAGGTGCCATGTCCGACTCTAAACCAGTTACAAGTGGTATCCCACAGGGCTCGGTCCTGGGACCCCTCCTGTTCGGTATATACTTCTCTGAGGTACTGGCAAGCACGGGAGGACTATGGCTGACCAAGTTTGCAGATGACTGCAAACTGGGGGCCATAATCGACTCTCCGGCTGACACAGACATCCTCCAGAAGGGTCTCACAGAGACAGATACCTGGTGTCAGAACCATGGCCTCAAGCTAAATGCCAAAAAATGCATAGTCATCCCCTCTGGGAAAAACAAAGTGCCCATGAATTATAACATAGGTGGTAATCCACTAAGTACGGAAGATGTAATTAGGGACCTGGGGACCCAGGTAGATAAAAACCTCTCCTTTGATAATTACATTGACAAAGTGGTTAGAAATTCCTTCTGTGTAGCCCACCTAATCACGAAAGGGTTCACATCTAGATCAAGAGAGGTCATTGTGCCCTTCTACTCATCACTCATTAGGCTCATAATAGAGTGCAATGCCCCATTTGGAAAGTACCTTACTCGACACCTGCAACAGCTGGAAAGACCACAGAGGTACCTCACCAAGAGGATCATGGGCCTCAAACAGATGCCCTATGCAGCTCGACTAAAGAAACTCTAGCTCTACTCAGTTGCTTACCACCTGCTTAGAGGTGATCTCTGCCTGACGTATAAGGCCATGTCCAACCCGTAATTAATGGACATGCTCCACCTCAAGAAAACCAAATCTCTTAGAGCCACACGCTCCAGTGAATTGTACCTCAGCACAATAATAAACAGGACATGCTGGAGGGATAGATTCCTGTCCCAGAGACTTCCCTCACTCTGGAATAGAATCCCAGTTTATGTTAGGCAAAGCCCCTCACTGACTCTCTTCAAGAGAAATCTTGACGAGTGGATGGGAAATTGTAAATTTACCCCTGGGATCACTTCAGTGGCCCTGCTAGACAGAGGCCCAGGAAACTAATTTAAAAGGGAGGCAAATGCCAACACATTCTGGCTAGGCTTATAAATGCCCTTGGGCAGATAGCCTAGTACCTACCTATGAACCTATAGTTACTTTAACTTACCAAAGAGGCATTTGCCCTTTATACAATTCAGTCTGCTCCGACAGTGTTTCACAGTGCACAGACACTCCTGTTGTGGAATATATTGCTACATCTGAATTTGCTTTTTTACTGCTTTCCAAAACACAACCTCATTCTTTTGGGTTTTATGAGACTTTATATTGCTGATAGACTCTCTCTCCCTCATAAGTAGCAAGAACACACATTTCTTTCACTGACTTCAGCTCATTTCTTTTTATTTAACTCAGGACTTTAATTGTGTCAGTCTTAGATTCAACCATGGATCCCTTAGAACCCACAATTCCTGGTGCTTTTTTTCATATATTCTTAACACTGTCTGGTTTACAGAACTTTATTCTTCAGGTACCTTAGCTTTTTGTGTTCAGTGACCTATGACTTTAGCTCATCAACTTGCCTTGCCATATTTACATTATCACTGCATTACTGTTAAACTTGACTGTTAATAAACAACAGATTGTTAATAGTATTTAGATTATTGCACAGTTTAGCTGTAAGGTGTTTACGTTGTTAAAGGCCACTTACTATTTTCTGTTCTTAAAGATCAACCATCACCTTTTTTTGTGCTTCAACTTTGTACAAAACAAATCTTTATTTCCAGCCCCTGCTCTCATAGGCGCCGGAACCATAGAGCGAGGGGGTTGGGAGCCCCCCCCACTTTTACAGCTGCAAAGGACCCAACAGAGGACTCATGCATGCTTTACATGCTAATGTGAAGAATTTTGCTTTGCACGCTAATGTGAAGAATTTGAAAACAAAAGTGTGCAAAACTATGTTTTTAAACACAGCTGCCAGAAGTCAACCACTGTAAGAAGATGTTTTTATGTGCTCTGTTCAGCTGCATTTAGCTATTATGGTGCTCGTTCTGCTGGGCCTACATTCCCTACCCATACCACCACTTGTGATTCAGGGAGTTGAGTTAGCTCTCAACTGTCTATATTTTCACAGAATATTTGGCTCAAAATGTGTGGTTGTCTAGCAAATCAGTAAGAATGGAATTCACTAAATAATGATAGCTCTTTGAGTTTCAGTCTTCCTATCTTTTTAGGAAATACATGGTAAGACAAAACACTATTTTAGCAACTTTCTAAGATTATACAAGCAATATTTAACATGTCCCTGGTTTTGGGCCTTTGCCCCCCCAAATAAATTTTGGCTTTTTCCAGATTTCTTCTGCTGTGAAATTGAGAGCTTTAGTTTTGTCAAGAGGATGGTGCAGTGGTAGTGCTGTTGCCTCACAGCAAGAAGTTCTCTGGTTCAATTCTCAGCTGGGGTGCCTTCTGTTTGGAGTCTGTATTATCCTGTTTGTGTGAGTTTGCTCTGGTTTCTTCCCATGTTACAAAGACGTGTCTGGTGCATTTCTCGCTCAGCTTCTGCTGAAAATTGGCTTCATTCCAAGTCAGACTTTCCCAGTAAACAAATGTTAAATAAATAAAAAATTTTTACAAGGAACTGAGAGCTTCAGGGGAAGAGAAGTTTAGTGCTGCTTATTACAAGTCTGTTTGCATTGTTACTAACACAATAGGTAGTAGCCTAACTTTTGATGCAGAAGGCTGTGGGTTCTACTAACACAGTATGCAGATGGAGCACTGATACTGTACTGTGTTGTACTTTAAAGGGAGTAGATGCTGCAGTCCTGTGAATGTCCTCCTTTGGAGGAGTCACCTAATAACTATGAACCTGTTATCAGTTTGCCACCCATTCCCTATTGCAATATTACTAGCTTATCATTTTAATGTAACATGGGCAATTTATTCTTCAAGGGGAACAGCCACTTTATTTGTAGATGAAACAATGAAATATAAAGCTGTTTCCCAGCAGCAACTTCTTCATTAGTTAGAGATCCCTTTAATGTGGAATTATTTAGATGACTGACTTCTTGCAGAGGTTTTGAATATTTACTGATATTGGTGGATTGTAATGACAGAACTTTGAGTGGCCTTTTATGGTTGAAATTTTCTGAAATGCTTAGTTTTGTCATTATTGGTTCATACATTTTGTTTCATTGCTTACTAGAAGACTGTTCAAAACTACAAATTTAAAACACATTCTAGCAACTGGTGCTGTATTATACAAGGAATATAATTTAATACAATCAGTAAGGTGAATCAAAGAATGCATACATATATATGCATGGCCCTAAAAATGTGTTTGAAAACAGCCCAGAGGAAAGTGTGAAAGGCTCAAAATCATGGGCAAACTTTAAGCTTTACTCTTACCAAAGCAATGGATGAAGGTAAAACAGTTCACACCATATTACCTTGATCTGGCCAAGCCTTTTGACACAATCCCATATTCAGGTGTAATGCAAAAGATGAATAATGTAGGAGCAAACACATCACCAGCTGGATTGCCAACTTGCTCACAGGATGCAGGAGATCAATATAAGGGAAGAGACCAGTCACCAACAGAGTCACCCAGGGTTTAGTGCTGAGACTTTTTCTGTTTGGCATATACATCTCAAAAGTAAAAGGAAATACCAAAGGGCTTTGGGCAGCTAAGTTTGAGATGACTGCTAGCGAAGAGCAGTTATTGAATCCCCAAATGACTTAACCATCATGCAGGAAGGTTTGTCACAAATAATAACTGTTGTCAAAATCATGACAATGTCCTCTAACTGACCCAATTGTTTGGCATTTGGGAACTTGTGTGTACAGTGACCTAACTTTTGACCAACATGTGCCCAGAGTCATAAGAAAGTCTTTCTATAATGCACAGCGTATACATAAATTTATTGCGACTAGATCTAGAGAAGTTGTTGTCCCCCTTTACAAAGCTCTCATTAGGTCAATCATTTTGCATTATGCCCACTTTGGCATGTATCTGTCCAGCCCCATGCAACAATTGGAATACCTTCAGAGATACCTTACTAAAAGGATACAAGATGTAAGCAATAGGTCTTTCCTGGACCACCTCAAAGATTTATTACTATACTCAGTATCCTACAGAGTGCTTAGAGGTGACATGTCTGGCATACAAGGCATCCTCTGACCTAATGCAGATGGAATGGACCTACTGAACATCAGCAAGTCAAATGGCATCAGAAATACTCAGTCCAGGTATCTAAACTGAATGTTGTGGAGAGATGGATATATATCACAAGAGGCTACCACTGCTCTAGAGCAGACTATCCATAAAAATAAAACCAAGCTCATCTGCCCATATTCAAATGCAACTTGGATCTAAGAATGGGTAATAGAAAATGTACTCCAGGATTGCCTCTCATGCCACTAATGGATAGAGGCAGTTCCTAAATGCTGCATCCCTTACATGGGTCCCCTCAAATTATCTATGGTATGATCACAGTTATTCTCACTAGGGCTAATATACAATTATCAGCCATGGAATAGGTAAGACCAATCAGAAAATGTTAATTTGAGCACCAAAAGGGAATTGGATAAGCTTGAAATGTCCTCCAAGTGAACCTATGTTGTGGTAGTAAATAGTTATAAAAATTGTCCTTTTTAGATCACGAAGTGCCCCTCCCACCCCCCACCCCCACCCCCCAGTCTTCAACAGCTTCCGGACATATGCCTGCTCTTTATCCATCTCAAAGTTTTGTTTCAATGCAGTCTTCAGTTTTTGATTTTATACCACCATTTTGTTCAGCTGCCTTAACTTGTAGTATCAGTCTGTTTCGATATTTTTGCCTCAATACCCTGACAAGAGCATTCAGCTGGTCTTGTATATTGAAAGTGTCATTCTGTTCAGACTCATGGCTATGTTTTTCCATTGCATCTACTTGTTCTATAAGCTCTATCAGTCCTAGTCAGGGTCTAGGATTGTGTATGCATGGTTGCACCATTTTTTCAAATGATTCAGACATTTCTACAGACAAGGCACTTAATTCTTACCTTATATGGTTGTTTTGTTCAGTTGTGCGATGTTAGCTATCAATGTTTTGTGATCCTGTTGAAAACAAAACACCTTATTTCTTTCTTTCAGTTAACTGATTTGTTAGTTTTCCACCAAACCAACTGTGCTTTACTCCGAGGCCATCTGCTCCAGTCCTGTGCAGTGCTGTGTTAGAATTATCACCCCCTACTGATTGTTGCTGCACTTTATCATTTTCAGTTATATTGGCTTCTGCATGTTCTTGACCTCCTACAGCAGGGAAATCTGCTGCCTTTTAAATTTTGCTTGTTTTAGCATCACAGCACACAGCATCTAACTTCTGTATCAGAACACTTCTTTTCCCTCTTAAAGTTTCAGTTTTATGTTGTACTTTCACAAATTGCTCAATAGGTGAAGCTGTGAACAACTCCAGTAAAATGTGCAAGCTCTGATATGTTACTTTCATATCAGAAACATTTTTTTTTATAGTTTGCAAATTCTGCCTTGTTTGTTCCATAACAATCTGTTTTTCAACCAGCTTTATTAGTATTGCAATATATTGCTGTGTTACCTTCTTCTGTCTGCTGATTAGTTAAAGTTAATACATTATGTGATAAAGTCTCACTGACTTCTCCAATACTCTGCCTCACAACAAAACTGTTTATTTTTTCAGTATTGGTCTGAAATACTTTAATTCTTGCCATCATTGTCAGACAAGGTACAACATGACTGTAAAAACATCCTTTTGTTTTTGCATATGAGTAATTCTGTTGTACTAGACTTGTGTTTCATCCTTAACTTGCATTTTAGTTTTACTTTGACAAGAATGATGCTGCAGCTTTATACCAGTATCACACATGCACACTTACTCCATTGTACTGCTTTAACTCAATAGGTTCATAGGTAAATACCAGGCTATCAGTCTGTATACTATTACAAGCCTAGCCAATAACCTAAGGTCAGAATCAAACCTTGCAACTTGTATCTGTCAGATTAAGACCTTAATCATTATGCCAACCCTCCCTCTACCATAGAAACTTAACACAGCTTGTGCGTAGTTTTACAAGCCTTGCTTTTAGTGTTTTCTCCCTACATTTTTCTACTGTAAACATTTCCATAGAAACTGAATTAGACTTGCTATCAATTCTTCTCATGTGAGACAGAGAGCAGTTCCTTGTTAAACAGTTAAAAAAGTACTGAGGTTTCCAAATTTACAGCTTGTTTTATAGAATCTCCACACCAGCTTGGCTTCTACTTCAAGCACAGTTCATTAAAAAATACCAGCCTAGTCAATATTTCAGCATTCTTTTGATTTCATTTCATTTTCAACACAACTGCTTACTTTACAGATGGGCAGTTTTAAAAATAAATAGCGATATTCCATGGGGCTAATATGTGCTTTTACCACACAGTCATGCAACATACAGTTTCCCTTTACTGCATTTTCTTTTCACACTTTGCAGATATTAACAGCATTTGTATTAGATGGTTAAAGTGCTCTTATTTATTTATTAGTAGTTGTTTACTGTGGAATTCAGATTGAGCCATGATAAGCCCCCTTTCCGCTTCAGCCAAGGAAGAAAAGTGGGGAGAAAAGCTTCACAATTCACAAATATTAGATGTCATACAGTACAATACAGTACAAGACAAAACAGATCTATCATATCCAAAAACAAAAGAGACCCTAGAAAATCATATTCCACAAAATTACATTAGTTTTATTGAAGCAATGATAAGATATTGGGTATTCAAATGAAAGACCAGAAGCTTATATTATGCAAGAAGACCAAAAGGGAACTACAGATAGAGGTCAGATGGGTAGAGATGTAGCAACATGTAGTCAGGATAAGAGTGGCATGAGCATAGTTTGGAATCCAAGAGATGGGTCCTAAGGTTTGCCTCAAAGTATTTTGGGTTTATGATTTGTCTTGGATTTTGTGAGAGTATTTCAACATTTTGATTCACATGAATAATAGATTGCTTCACCCTGTTTATTGTTTGATCCACTGACTTGGGCAAGATATGTCTTTAAGCTGGAGAGATGTAGATTGGGAGTACTGGACATTTGTTTGGGTGATGAAGTGTGCTTTGGGTCAGTTTAAGTTTATTGATTTTTTGATAGTTTGAGAATTCCAACCAGTTTAACTGGTTGAATGCTAGGCAGTGATGGGTTTTACTTGGAAGATGGGTTGCAAATTTTACTGTTGTATTATAACTTTGTTCTAGTTTTGTTGAAAGAGGAGTTGGCATTTGTTAGTATGGGAGAAGTATAGGAGCGAGTTAAACCACTGCCACCTCATATGTACTTCTTTCTATATTGTAAGGTGAGGTAAAGATGTTTTGTAGGGGACACCTAGTTTTATATAGGCTTGATAGTATTTTGAATGTGCAGGTTAAATTTTAAATCATCTATGGTGAACCCAAATAATTTAATATATGTTACAACCTCATCTATTGTTTTGTGCAGATGATACAGTAAAGGTAGTTTTTGTGATCAGAACATTTTTGGGATGAAAAGCAGAATTTTTGTTTGGTATCAGGAGAAGGTTCATGTGATTCAAAAAAAAAAAATTGATGGAGTGTGATTGTTGTACAATAATTTGTAATGATGGCATAGTTGGAGCTGAACAGATCGTTTGAGATCCTGTAAGAAGCATTTCTGTTTTTCCCAACAGTTGCTACTGAAATTATTATTATTATTTTGGCATTTTTGACCAACAACAGCAGAGTTTGGCAGTTTCTTTTGATACACACAGATTTTCCTAATACTCCATTCCTAGGCATTACACTCTTTGCCAGTGTCCAAATAGTCAGTGGCCAGTCTCTGGCAGTTCTTCTGTAGATCCAATTTTCGCATACACACTGCAAAACTTCTAGGGTAAATTGCCGTATTGTCTTTTTAGCACAATGCTTCTTTTAGCAACAAATAGTCAAATGAACAAAACACATTTTTCTTTCCTCTGAAATATACACAACTTGCCCTCCACACAGAATGACACACACAGTAAATCAACTGCAGATTGAGCTTACAGCATTCAGCAAACATCTCTATGAAAATCTCAATTTTTTTGTATTTTGTACACATTCTGAGCAGATATGTCACTTTAATTTACTGTCAGCGAACATATTAACAAAAGTTAATTCTTTCTGTTTCAGTACACACAATGAACTGATATCTCACTTTAGTTGTAAAAATAATAGTGTAAGATTAAATTCAGTCAGTATTCTCCACCAGTGTGCGATAGCATACCATCGCTGATAAGCCTTTCTGGGTAATTAACTCGGATTGCATTTCAACCATTGCTATATGTCATCTCAATATTTTTGGAATGGAAACAACATCAGCTTCTTAGATTAACAGATTGTTTACTGAACAAAAATTTGAATTACACTATATACAAACTTTTAGTAAAAGTGACTCTTAAATGTACTGCTTAATTTTAGAAACAATGTTTTTGTTTGTTATGTGTGTTTTTTGTTTGTTATGTGTGTTTTTGGAAAAGGGTTATAATAAAAAGAATTTAAAAAAAAAAAAGAAACAATGAAGAAGAGAAGAGATCACAATCCTTCAAGATTAGGCTGTTTCCAGTCCTTGGTTGCAGTATTCTGCTGAGCTGTTTTTGTTATCTGTAACTGATAATCCCATAACTCAAACTCGGACTGTATTAGACTTCTTAAGGCCCTTGACCTTGGCTGTTTTCCAGGCTCACATCCTGTATTGCTCCTGATTTCTGCTAATTTCCCTAATAAGGTCCCCAGAACACTTCTCTCTGTAGAGCTAAAGTTTTGAGAAATCTTTTACTCTAAAGTCCCAGTACTGTGAGTTTTTGTGCTTCAAGTTTTGTTGCCAAAAGATTAATCACAATACCAGTAGATTGCCAGGCACCCAGTATTACTGCTGCATAGGTTAAAACAGCACTGTCCAAGGACAAGAATACAGCTTCTATGGGACCTGACAATATTCCTGGCTGTGTTCCACATGAACTACAGCGTGAACTGGCACCTCACCTGTGTGTCCTGTTCAAC
The DNA here is from genome assembly GCF_019279795.1 of Protopterus annectens. Taxonomy (NCBI): domain Eukaryota; kingdom Metazoa; phylum Chordata; order Ceratodontiformes; family Protopteridae; genus Protopterus; species Protopterus annectens. The sequence continues at coordinate 391,874,647 of NC_056748.1, read as the reverse complement.
CACAGCCTCACCTCAGGCTTTGTCCCTACCGAATGGTGCACTGCTACAGTCATCCCTCTCCACAAAGGAGAAGTGATTACAGACCCTGGGAACTATTGCCCCATTAGCCTAATGAGACTGATATGCAAAGCTATGGAATGCATCATCATGGACCTAATAAACAAGGATAGAGGAAATCTCCAAATTCTGGATCCCACACAGTTTGGTTTGGTGAAGGGTAGATCATACCTGCTTAACCTGGTCAACCTCTTTGAGTCAGTCCCCAGAGCTGTGGATGAAGGCAATGTGGTTCATACAGCCTACCTTGATCTGGCCAAGGCCTTTGATGCCATTCCCCACTCAGGAATCATAGAAAAACTCACTAAGCTAGGCATCAACGCATATATCAATCACTAGGTGGGTTGCAAACTGGCTCACAGATAGAACCCACAGTGTGAAAGTAGCTGACTCCAAGTCAGACTGCCGACCAGTCACGAGTGGAGTCCCACAGGGATCGGTCCTGGGTCCTCTACTGTTTGGTATCTACTTCTCTGAAGTCCAGGCCAACACGAAGGGACTCTGGCTGACAAAGTTCGCAGATGATTGCAAGTTGGGAGCTATTAACTCCCCAGTTTAATTTATGAGTGGTACTACAGTATTAGTCCCCCTCTTTATATGTAATACTGCTGCGTCAGTGGCGGAAACCTTCATGTTTTTGAAATATATAATCTCCCAGGATCTGAAGTAGGAGACCAATGTAGAGTCTATCATAAAAAAGACACAACAGTGAATGAACTATCCGACAGCTGAGGAAATTCAATCTCCAAAAAAAAAAAAAATGCCACTGCAGTACGCTGTGCCCAAATTCAAGTAAAAAAACAAAATAAAAAAGAACACAGATACGTTCAACTGTTTTAATATAAGCAATAAAATGAAGTGCAGCAAAGCTTTCGGATTTCCCCTTCCTCAGTGCTATGCTGACAGAAATAATCAGCTCATTTAAATAATGGTAATAAAATCATGTGACACCACCAACCAACAAGACAATGAAGTTAATAATTGGTACCATATAAAGATATGTACATACAAGTAGAAAATTATTTTTATATACTATAAAAGGTTATTTAAATACATTAAAAATCATAAAAAATTCAATGCAAAGCATGTTTTTTAACTAAGACAGGTTTTACACTTTATTGTTAATGCCAGGGTAGATATCTGCCTGTAGTCTCACTATCCAAGAACATTCAATATTCTCCAACAAGTTATTGATGTCACCCCCCCCTTCATATTCTTATAAATTACTTTAATGACCCTGAACTTGAATCTATGTTCATTATTGTTTTCAGCTATATGTTTGGTCAGAAGGAGTTGCATTGTGTCTTTGTGGACTTGGAGAAAGCATATGATAGCGTTGCCTAGAAGAGGAGTTGTGGTATTGTATGAGGAAGTCAGGAGTGGCAGAGAAGTATGTAAGAGTGGTACAGGATATGTACGAGGGTAGTGTGACAGCGGGGAAGTCTGCAGTGGGAGTGACAGATCCGTTTAAGGTGGAGGTGGGATTACATCAAGGATCAGCTCTGAGCCTTTTCTTATTTGCAATGGTGATGGACAGGTTGACAGATGAGATCAGACAGGAGGCCCCATGGACTATGATGTTTGCAGATGACATTGTGATCTGTAGTGTGAGAAGGGACCAGGTTGAGTAGACCCTGGAGAGGTGGAGATATGCACTAAAGAAGAGAGGAATGAAGGTCAGAAGGACTGAGACAGAATATGTGTGTGTGAATGAGAGGGAGGATAGAGGAATGATGAGGATGCAGGGAGGATAGAGGAATGATGAGGATGCAGGGAGTAGAGCTGGCAAAGGTGGGTGAGTTTAAGTACTTGGGATCAACAGTTCAGAGTAATGGTGAATGTGGAAGAGAGGTGAAGAAGAGAGTACAGGCAGGGTGGAATGGGTAGAGAAGAGTGTCAGAAGTGATTTGTGACAGACTGTACCAGTAAGAGTGAAAGGAGAGGTCTACAAGAGGGTAGAGAGACCAGCTATGTTGTATGAGTTGGACACAGTGGCACTGACAAAAAGGCAGGAGTCGGAGCTGGAAGTGGCAGAGTTAAAGATGTTAAGATTTGCACTGGGTGTGACAAGGATGGACAGGATTAGGAATCAGTATATTAGAGGGCCAGCTCAGGTTGGACGCTTTGGATACAAAGTCAGAGAGGCGAGATTGCGTTGGTTTGGACATGTGCTGAGGAGGGATGATGGGTATATTGGGAAAAGGATGCTAAGGATGGAGCTTCCAGGTAAGAAAAAAAGAGGAAGGCCTACGATAAGGTTTATGGACGTAGTGAGAGAGGACATGCAGGTGGTTGGTGTGACAGAGCAATATGCAGAGGACAGGAAGAAATGGAAACAGATGATCCGCTGTGACGACCCCTAACGGGAACAGCCGAAAGAGAAGTTTGGCCAATCCATTAGTATATATATTTCTTCTGATTTTGGATTTGTGCTCTATAATATGGTCCTTTAATCTCCTAGTACTCTTAATAAAATGAGGAATATTTAGTACATGCAGCCAAATATATTATCTACACAAATAACTTGTTGGAGAATGCTGAATATTCTTGGATAGTGAGATCTTGGTTAAAAAACAACATGCTTTGCATTGAATTTTTTATGATTTTTAATGTATTTAAATAACCTTTCATAGTATATAAAAATAATTTTCTACTTGTATGTACATACCTTGTTTCACTTCATGATAATACTGAAATATCAAAACACTGAAAATGAAAAAACTTCATAATATGGAAACTCAAAATCCTACATGTCAAAATACTGAAAACAGAGAAGATACATATACTGACTGTAAACAACAAAAACCTAATTACATTCCTTCAAATATAAGCAGTGGGGCAAGCCCCCATGCACCCCCATGTGGGGGGGGGGGCTGCACTCCCTGCTACTTAAATATATCAACTCCAACATTGCACTTAGTGTGGTGAAGTACAATCTTGGAGTTGATCTATTTAAGTAGCAGGGGGTGTGGAGGGCACAGCCCCCCACATAGGGGTGCTAGGGGGGCTTGCCCCCCTGCTTATAATTGGTGGAAAATAATATGATTTATCTTGTTTAAACTCAGTATATGTAGGCTGTGTGTTTTCTGTATTTTGAGTTTCAGTATTTAGAGTTTTCAGGATTTTGAACTTTCAGGATTTTGGTTTCAGTGTTCTAAATTTCAGTATTGTGATATTTCAGTATTATGAAGTGAAACCACATATCTTTATATGCTACCAATTATTAACATCATTGTCTTGTTGGTTGGCGGTGTCACATGATTTTATTATCATTATTTAAATGAGCTGATTATTTTTGTCAGTATAGCACTGAGGAAGGGGAAACCCGAAAGCTTTGATGCACTTTATTTTATTGCCTATATTAAAACAGTGGAACTTATCTGTGTTCTTTTTTATTTTGAAATTCAACCTCCCACAGGAGCTGTTGATTCAGTTCTACACACAAGTCTTTGAATCTATCCTCAGCTCATCCATAACAGTGTGGTTTGGATCTTTGTCTAAACTCGACAAAAAAGTTACATCAGATAGCCAGGTCTGCCAAAAATATCATTGGTGCTAGCTTGCCCGCCTTACAGGTCTTGTACTATTCCAGAGTCATGAAACAGGCAGGGAAAATCACCACCAACCCTTAACATCCAGGCCACCATCTTTTTGAACTATTGCCATTGGGCAGGCATTATAGATTAATTATGCACCAAAACAAGAAGCTATAACATTTGTTTTCCATCAAGTTCATAAATGTTTAATTCAGTTTATTAGGCTGGGTATTCCTTTTCCCAGGTCTCTTGAGAGTTCTGCAGTATTGTTTACATATTGTTAATGCTTGTTTCTTTCAAGGTTTATTGCAGTATTTCTTGCACTGAGTTGCAGTTTCCACCCTGTATGTAAATTTACATTTTTGTCTTGTTCATAGGTTCATAGGTTCATACTAGGCTATCTGCCCTAGGGCATTTATAAGCCTAGCCAGAGTGTGTTTGGCTTTCGCCACCCATTTTTAAAATAATTTTGTTATGCCCTTTTTCGAGGTTAGTATACTCTGCCTCTGTCTAACAGTGACACAGAAGTGATACCCGGGGTAAACCTACGATCTCCCATCCACTCATCAAGATTTCTCTTGAAGAGAGTCAATGAGGGACTCTGCCTAACCTGGACTGGGATTTTATTCCAGAGTGAAGGGAGCCTCTGGGTTATGAATCTGTCCCTCCAGCATGTCCTATTTATTTCAGTGCTGAGGTTCAAGTCTCTCGAGCACGTAACTCGATGGGATTTGGATTTTCTGAGGTGCAGCATGTCCATTAATTCCGGGTTGGACATGGCTTTATACGTCAGGCACAGATCGTCTCTGAGCAGGCGATATGCCACTGAGTAGAGCTGGAGTTTCTTTAACCGGGCAGCATATGGCATCTGTTTGAGCCCTTTGATCCTCTTGGTGAGGTACTTTTGGGGTCTTTCCAGTTGCTGCAGGTGTCTGGTAAGGTACATCCCAAAAGGGGCACTGTACTCAATTATGGGCCTGATGAGGGATGAGTAAAGAGACACGATGACCTCCCCTGATCTAGATGTGAATCCCTTCATGATTAGGTGGGCTATATAAAATGTTTTTCTAACCGCTTTGGCCACGTGGTTGTCAAATGAGAGATTGCTATCAACTTGGGTCCCCAGGTCCCTAATTACTTCTTCTGTACTTAATGGATTACCACCTATGTGGTAATTTGTGGGCACTTTGTTTTTGCCAAAGGGGATGACTATACACTGTTTGGCGTTTAGCTTGAGGCCATGGCTCTGGCACCAGTTGTCTGTTTCTATGAGGCCCTTTTGGAGGATGCTTGTGTCTGCTGGAGTGTCAGTTATGGCGCCCAGTTTGCAGTCATCTGCAAACTTGGTCAGCCACAGTCCTTCTGTGTTGGCCTGTACCTCCAAAAAATATATACCGAACAAGAGAGGTCCCAGGACTGAGCCTTGTGGGACGCCACTTGTAACTGGTTTGGAGCCTGACATGGCTCCAGCAATTCTAACCATGTGGGTTCTGTCCTTGAGCCAGTTTGCAATCCATCTAGTGGCATAGGGGTTTATATTTAAGCTGGTGAGCTTATCTATAATGCCTGAGTGGGGTATTGTATCGAAAGCTTTTGCGAGGTCCAGGTAGGCTGTGTGGACCACCTTCCCCTCATCAATGGCCTTAGTGACTGTTTCAAAGAAATCAACCAGGTTTAAGAGGCAGGATCTGCCCTTAAAGCCAAACTGGGTAGGATCCAGTGTCTGTAAGTCCCCAATATCTTTATTTATGAGGTCCATGATGATCCTTTCCATAGCTTTGCAGACCAAGCTAGTCAGGCTTATGGGGCGATAGTTTCCAGGATCCGTTGAGGCACCACCTTTGTGGAGAGGGACCACTGTTGCTGTATGCCACTCTTTGGGTACATATCCTGTAGTAAGGCTGAGATTGAACAGTAGTTTTATGTTTGGGTTTAGCTCTTCTTGGAGTTCATGTAGGACGCAGCCCGGGACACCGTCTGGTCCCATTGATGCTGTGTTTTTTGCTTTTTTTAAATAGCTGTATGTATGACTTGGAGAGTAATTGAAACCAGAATCAAATGTGTGTGTGTGTGTGTGTGTGTGTGTGTGTGTGTGTATATATATATATATATATATATCTATATATCTATATATATATATATATATATACATACATATATATATATATATATATATATATATATATATATATATATATATATATATATATATATATATATATATATATATATATATATATATATATATATATATATATATATATATATATATATATATATATATATATATATATATATATATATATATATATATATATACATATATATATATATATATATATATATACATATATATATATATATATATATATATATATATACATATATATATATATATATATATATATATATATATATATATATATATATACATATATATATATATATATATATATATATATATATATATATATATATATATATATATATATATATATATATATATATATATATATATATATATATATATATATATATATATATATATATATATATACATATATATATATATATATATATATATATATATATATATATATATATATATATATATATATATATATATATATATATATATATATATATATATATATATATATATATATATATATATATATATATATATATATATATATATATATATATATATATATATATATATATATATATATATATATATATATATATATATATATATATATATATATATATATATATATATATATATATATATACATGCCAGTGATGGCATAATACACGATAAAGGGTGGGAATGAAATCCTTAGCCATAGCCAAAAGCATTTTTTAGCTATATCCACAACCTAAAAGGCAATACACAATTGTGTGCAGAGCTCATTGTAGATGGAGCCACCTATACTGAGCCAGAAGATATAGCAAACCTCCTGACCAATAAATTCAGCTCTAACTTTACCCCTCTCTCCCCTCAACCTTCCCTCTGGAAATACATAAAATATAGCTCCCCCTACTGTCACTAGGGAACAGGTTCTTAATGCTCTCCCTAAGACCAAGAACACTGCATCAATGGGCCCAGACAATATCTCAGGATGCCTTCTAAATAGCATGAAACATGACCAATTAGGGCCTCTGGAATCACTATTTAACTGTAGCCTCCAAAGAGGCTTCATACCTTATGAATGGAGAATGCTAACAATCATCCTTCCGCAAAGAGGTGGGCCATCTACAGACCCTGGAAACTACAGACCCATAAGCCTCACTAGTGTTATATGTAAAGCCATGGAAAGAATTATCATAGCAATGATCAATAGAGATATAGTAAACCTCCAGACACTGGACCCAAGCCAGTATAGTTTCACCAAGGGCAGATCATGCCTACTCAGCCTGGTGGACTTCTTTGAGAAGGTAACCAAAGCAGTGGATACGGGAAAAGGCATCTGACACAATACCCCACTTGGGCATTGTTGACAAACTCAAGAGGTTAGGTACAAACTCGTATGTCACCCAGTGGATAGCCAATTGGTTCACAGACAGGACCTAGGAAGTTAGAATTGGGGAGTCCACCTCTACAAAGAGGTCAGTCACAAGTGAAGTCCCTCAGGGGTCAGTCCTAGTACCACTCTCTTTTTTTCATGTACTTCTCAGAAGTCAAGACCAATGTCAGTGGTCTCTGGCTGACTAAATTTACAGATGATTGCAAATTAGGAACCGTCATTGAATCCTGCACTGACACAAATGTTCTCCAGGAGGGGCTGACACAGACAAACAACTGGTGTCAGAGCCATGGACTAAAACTTAATGCCAAGAAATGCATAATAGTATCCTTTGGGAAGTCATCCATCCCTCGTAACTATCGTATTGGCAACACACCCCTTAGAGTTGACCCAGTAGTCAGGGACTTAAGGACACACATAGATAGTAATCTAGCCTTTGACTATCACGTGTCTACAGTAGTGAGGAAATCATTCTATGTTGTGCAACTTATAAACAAAGGTATCACATCTATGTCCAAGGACGTCATTATTCCACTGGATACAGCATTCATCAGACCCATCACCGAGTACAATGCTCCCTTTGGTATGTACCTAACCAGGAATATCCCAGAATTGGAATGTCCATAGAGGTTCCTTACTAAAAGAATACAGGGCATAAGTAAAATGTCCTATGCAGACCACCTCAAAGCCCTATCCCTGTTTTCTGTCTCCTACAGGCATTTGAGGGGAGATCTATACCTGGCATACAGGGCATTGTCAGATCCCACTCTGATAGACCTCCTGCATATCCAGAAAACAAACAGCACCAGAATTACCCACTCTAAAGACTTAAACCTTGCCTGTGATATAAACAGGATCTGCTGGAGAGATAGTTATGTATCCCAGAGACTACCCTGTCTATGGAACAGGCTCCCCATCCATGCAAAGCAGAGTTCCTCCCTAACCCAATTCAAGTGCAACTTGGACAATTGGATGGGGAACCGGAAATTCATTCCTGGTTTGGCACTTGTCTCTAATGGGCACAGGCAGCCGGTAAATGGTTCATCTCCCAGGCCCCTGCGTACATTGATCAAGGGTATCGGAACTTGTCAGAAATTTGGGATGCATGGCTAGGCTTAAAAAGGTCCTTGTGTTTGTTAGCCTAGTAAACACCTATGAACCATCATCACATGCAATCTTTAAGCAAAGCACTAATGTGTTGAGCTACTTGTACAATCCATTATTATGCTTGTTTGGTGAGACAGGCTCCTTCTGCCTGTGATTTGCAACTATGACAAAGTATGTATTACAGTATGAATGACAAACACATACACACATATATATATATATATATATATATATATATATATATATATATATATATATATATATATATATATATATATATATATATATATATATACATACAAATACACACACACATTATATATTATATGGGTTCCCTAGTATCAGTGGATTTTAGCTGAAATCAGCCTCTGTATTATCAGCACACTCATTAACAATGCAAATGGTCAACAGATGTGTGAGAATGGACAAAGACCCTGGGTTGGGGTAGAAGGCCCTTTTCTGGGGACTTTGCAATCTCAGAGCCAGCATGTATATAATTAGCACGAGGTGTGGTAGTGCAGGGGGCATGCCTGCTGGCAACAACTCTGTTAATTTTGCATGTTCTGAGCAACTTCATTGCATGAGCAAAAGTGTGTTGATGTTTCTGTTTTGACATTACTGTGTCAGTGTTAGCCAACTCAACATAATGTTGGTTCAACAAATGCCACACACACACACACACACACACACACACACATACACATGTGCCCTAGACTGAAATGCATTATGAAGGCTTTGCGCTTGGCCCCATGTGGAGTCAAAGGAGCTTATCTGGGTGGATAATTATGAGTATACCTTACAGAAGGACACACTTATAGGGTCATAGGTGTGTACTAGTCTAATGGTCCTGGAGTTTTTACAAGCCTAGCCCATAGGATTACCCTGGTATCATGCCACCCGACCTTAGTTCCCAGAGCCTCTGTCGAGAAGAGCCACTGAAGTGATCCCCGGGGTGAATTTTCTATTTCCCATCCACTCATCAAGATTTCTCTTGGAGGGCCAGTGAGGTGCTCTGTTTGACATGTATGGAAAGTCTATTCCATAGCATGGGCACTCTCTGGGTTATGAACCTGTCCCTCCAGCATGTTCTGTTGATTGTGGTAATGAGGTTGAGGTCTCTGGAGTGTGTGGTGCAGGGGGATTGGGATTTCTTTAGAGATAGCATTTCTAACAGAGCTGGATCAGACATGGCTTTGTAAGTCAAGCAGAGATCACCTCTAAATAGGCGATATAATAGTTTTAGAGCATTTGATGAGGAATCTCAACTTTTTGTTGAGGCTGATAAGGGAGTTTTTCCAGTCTTGGGACTTCACCTTATTCCACATCAGTTTCCTCCTCCTGTTGTAGAGTTTCTTTATGGCAGGGGCCCACCAGATTGGCTTTCTATTTTTGGAGGAGAGTGTCTTGGTTCTATTGGGTATGGCAAGAGCCATGCATTTCTGTACGTGTTCATACAGTGCATTGATGTATAATTCGGTGGTCATGCAACTATTCTCCATTTGTATGGGTGCTGTGAAGTTAGCCACCTCTGTTTTTAGGAGCCCAAAGTTAGCTTTGGAGAAGTCTTTCATGGTGGTTACCTTTGCAGGGGTGGTGGGAGTGGGAGGGATGTGGATTTCCAAGGCGATAAGTTTGTGGTCGGATCTAACCAGGGAGGAGTAGATTATTGGTGTAGAGCAACAGTCGCTCATGTTAGTAATGACCAGGTCAATGATGTTGCTACCTCTAGTGGGGGTAGAACGAGCTGATCCAGGGCATAGGATTTATTGAATTCCAGGAAACGTTGGGCAAGTGTATTGGTACATGAGTAGTCTTCCCAGTTAATGGAGGGGTAGTTGAAGTCACCCAGTATTTCAGTGCTAGGTTGGACTCTAATATTTTCCAAGGAGCTTAGGAACGTGGAGTGCGAGTCTTGAGGCATGGCTGGGGACCTATAGCAGGCTATGACCTGAATTGCTGTCTTACCCAATGTTAGCTGCACCTGAAGTATCTCTGATGCATTATGTTGGGCTACCAGTCTGGAGCTGTGCGCATTCTTTATGAATATGGAAACACCACTGCCTTTGGAGCTTCGGTCCAAGTTCTGGGACCGAAAGGTGTGGAATGAGTTATAGTCTGGTAGTGCAGGGGTGCTTTCTGCTGCCTTGAATCAAGTCTCTGTTACAGGACAAATGTCGATGTTCTCCATTTTAAGGAGTGCTTTGAGTAAGTGCATTTTGAGATTTAGACTTCTAGCATTGAGCAGCATGACCCTCAGATTGCATTTGTTTGTAGTTGTTACGGTGGTAATTTGGTCTTTTGAATACCGCCTAAAAAAGGCACTATAGGGGTGGAAAGAGCCTTAGCCAGTATCCAGAAGTCCAGGGATGACAGATACAGGCCATCTCTGACAAAGCATCGAGGTCTGTCAATCATGTCATCCCAGGCAGACAGGTAATGGATCCCCTTAGAATGACACCAGAAACTTAACCAATTGTTGAAATCAGTCATTTTCTGCTTGTACTGTGGTATCATTCTCGGTGATGGTAGGATGCTGCTCAGGACTAGGGTCATACCCAGCTGTGCTACATAATCTGAGAGCTCCTCCATGTCTCTTTTCATGTAGTCCAGGGAGGTATGTCTCAGGTCATTTACACCCACATGTACAATGACAGTCATATTTGTACCTGTTGTTGAGGGACCTGAGTGCATGCGTTATGTGGCAGATCCTGGCACTTGACAGGCAGCTGACTGTTACTTTCTCCTTATTCAACCTAGTGAGTGGGACATCAGTGTGCCTCACTATCGAGTCACCTATGATTAGCATGTTGAGCATGCTGTTTTGCCTTAGGGGCTTTGGTTGAGTGGCACAATGTTTAGGAGAGTTATGTGTCTCGTGATTAGTGTTGTGTTGTGGTGGTCGAATGCGTTTCTGCCTTGGAGGTCTCTGCTGTTTGGATAGATTTTTATTGAGAGCCTCCTCGAAGGTAGGTGTGTGGTTTGTGTTTTTATGTGAAGGCAATGCTGCTGTGTGTTCTGGAGGGCTATGTGTTCCTTGTCGTGTGGTGCAAGTGTTTACCTTCTCCTTTTGACCAGCTATTGCGGTCTTGGCTGGAGAGTGCGTGGCTTCCAATCTGGATATACAAGTGCATAGAATTATTTACATAATTCAAGAAGCTGGGCTGGCAGTGTGACAACAGGTTTAGCAAATTTTAACTTGCTCTTATAGGTAGGAAGCAAATGAATCAGACAGTGGTCAGTAAACTTCGGGTGCCATTAAAAAACCCTGTGCCTCAGCTTAACAATTGTACCAGCCTACTTCCCTCTTTTGTGATGCCTATGTCTACCTCTGCTACTGACAGCTGCTTCTCCCCAGCTAGGATCTCCAGAAAAATTAATTGTGAAAAAAATTATGTCAAAATTCACAAAGTGAATCTCCAAATATTCAAGAATTCTTTATGAATATGCTTAATTACAGCTGAACACCAAACAAGAAAAATCAACAAAACAAACAGAATACTAGAGAGCACTGAACCAAGGCTGCCATTTATGGCACCATCTTGTGTTTTTTGTTTTTTTTTAATATTTAATATATATTTATATAGAATATTTACATATACACATATATATATATATATATATATATATATATATATATATATATATATATATGTACACACATACACACACACACACAGTCTCACACACACATATATAGACATATGGCTTATCTCAGTATCACAGACTGGCACAATTTTATATATATATATATATATATATATATATAAAATGTGTGTCTATGTGTATATATATATATATATATATATATATGACTTATTTCAGTATCTTGGACTGACACAATTGTCAATGTATGTACATCACCAATACAGATTAACCCCCATTTTCTTTGCAGCCCAGGAATTTGAGAATTGTTTCTCACTCTCACTCTCACTCACTCACTCACTCACTCACTCACTCACTCACTCACTCACTCACTCACTCTCTCACTCTCTCTCTCTCTCATAGGATCCGTGTTAAAGCCTTTCTCAAAGTTATGAGATGGTAGTGTATTGTTATATAAGGGTGTTGCATGGGCCATTGAAACTGTTGCTAATAATTCATATATATGCACACTTTAGCACATGTATACACACACACACACACACACACACACACACACACACACACACACACACACACACACACACATATACTTAAAATTGTTACTTAGCTTCTTTTTAATGCAACTTTAATTTTATGCATGTAACTCAACATATGTGAATCGTTTTGCTATAACTGCTATTATATCAGTATTGTTTAAAATTGTACTTGTTTTAAAATGTATTACTGGAGCTTTTCTCCTCGAGTCTTTACTGAAAATGGGCCACAAGCCCAGTTGGACAAACCCGGTTAACAAATGTCAATAAATAAATAAATAAAAGTAAGAAGAGTGTAAGAGGAAAAAAATACTCATTTTGTGTTTTGTGGAAAGTACCTTTACTGTAGTATTGTTGTTAGTGCCGCTGTGTTACTAATATTTTATTTGTCTGCACACGTGTGTGTGTGTGTGTGTGTGTGTGTGTGTGTGTGTGTGTTTGTGTGTACATGAATTCCTCAAAATTGCCCATAGGTGGTGATGGGTATTATGGGTATTGGTGTCCTGCAGTGGGTTGCTAACCTGATCCAGATAAGTTTTTTGCCATGCATACAAGGATAAACAGCAGCTTTCCCAATATCCTACAGCTGATAAAATGGGCGATCACAGACACAGGGAATGACTGTGGTAACAGATGGTATTGGACAGTTTTTCAACACTGAGTGATTGACTAATTGAGGCCAGGAAATGCTGGCATATCACAATATTATAAAGTAAATTGTCATTAAATCACATTTAGAGCTGCCTAGGTTAAAATATATTTTTAAAAGGTCCTGAGTTTGTCAGTGTACTGGAATAGATTATTAGGGGTTACAGAAGCTATTTTTCTTTGGCAGAGGGATGTGTGTTTGTTACCTGACAGTATCCCTTCATCAGTTCCGATGTCAGGTATGACTTTGGCTAGGTTCTCTATCAACTTGTTTGTTTTAGGCATTGGATAGCTATCAAACTTTGAAATGCCTTTCTGATTTCTAAGTCACTGCAGAATCTGACATTTCCATCAGGTTTAGGATGTCACAGTGTTGGGCTGCACCAACAGCTGTTGCTCTGCTCAAGCATGCTTAATTTAAGTTGAGCATTTTTAAATTCTCAACTGTTTTAGATCTCAATGTTACCTTCCATTCTAGGTATTGTCTCTGTAATGTAATGTTCTGTCAGTTTCATTCTGTTAAGCATTTCTGAAAACACTACTCAATTTCTTAAGAGAAATTCTCATGCCTCCTGCTTTTGTACTTTTGACAGGCAAACCTCTAGCAGTTCTTCAGGTAGAGACTCCATGGGATGCCCTGTAGGAGATTCAGCTTGCAGACTCTCCACAGAATCATCTGCTTCATTCAGTGGCTCCAATGCATTAATGTGATATATTTGCTCTAAGTTTCTCTTTCCTAGCTCTGTAACCTTATAGTTTACTGCATTTATTCTTTCTGTCACTGCAAAAGGCCATTTCATTTGGCTAGAAGTTTGTTTTCTGTAGACAGGAGTAACTGTTGCCTAATTTCCTAGATTAAATTCTCTAAATTCAGTATTCGTGTTATAAACATATTGGTATTTCTTGGATTCTCTACATGCTCTACTTTGCTATCAGCTTTACTAGCTTTAATCTAAACCAGAAGCTAAGGTAACACTCTGTCCTACTTTTGAAAGGAGCCTTTTCATCTTCCCAGATTTCTACAGCAATTTCAAACAGCCTTCCTGGATGCCTGCTGTACAGAAGTTCAGATGGATGAAACTGAGTTGAAACACATGCCGCCCACTTCTCTGTAAACAGTAAGTAAAGTAATAACTGATTCCATTTTCCATCTGCATTAATAACTTTCCTTACAGTTGATGTCAGTGTTACTATTTTCTACTAATTCAATTGTTTAAAGCACTGACATAACTGATGCAATCCCGTGACATAAAGGGAGTGCCTTGGCCAGTAATTATCTCCTTTGGGATACCTACTCTGGAGGATAGTAGTAGTAATTCCCTGACATTAGCCATAGAATTTGCTTTGCGTAATGGCACTGCTTCTGGAATTGTAGTTGTGTTGTCCACTATGACTACTATATACTGATATCCATTGCTGGATTGTACCGAAGGCTTCCCAGTGTCCATAGCAATACATTCAAATGGTACTCCTATGGTAGGAATTGGCATCAAGGAACATTTATATTCAAGATGGTTCAGTCTTCTGGCACTCTGGACAAGAAAGACAGAAGCTCTCTATCGCCTTCATTATAGTTGTCCTGTAAAATCTTGTCAGCACTCCCACCTTAGTTTTGTTCACCTCCAGGTGACCTCCTTACAATTGAATATGGCCTAAGTACAGTCCTAGTGTCATAAAGTTTTGACACCGGTAGCTGATGCAGGATTCCTTCCCCTTTTTACATTTATACAAGAGGTCTTGTTTTAATTCAAAATGTCAGTAAGATGTTATGAGAACATATTAATTACAGTATTCTCCTACAACCATAGTTATGTTCTGGCTTCTTTTTTTAAATAGAATTCAGAAGGGTGTGGAGTTCCAAGTTGCAGAAATTGGGAAACTTGGACACTCTTTTTAAAAGAAAAAGAACAAAGATGCAATTTTTTTCCCATTGGAGAGCTGCAGACCAGCAGCCAGTACCATGATTCACCCCGATAAGATCATAAAAGAATATTGATCTTAATATCTTATGTGCTGGATGACCTCCCAACATGCATGCACACACATACACATGCATATACATACAGTCTATGTTATTGCTTGTCTTTTTTACATAATATGACAGTGTTTCCTTTATTACAATTAATTTTTTTAAAATAAATATAATATAGTAACAAAATGAGATGACTCGGTGTGCATCCTCACCTAGCCATTCAAGTTGTAGGTACATGCACCTGAATTTTCTTTGTACACTGTAATGCCCAGGACTGCAAAATGACAGGAACTTAGTTGCTGTTATCACAATAATACTGAAATGTGTGAAGAAACAAATCATGTTGTATGTTTGTTACCACATTCAGAAATATTTGCAGTGATATTGGGTATTAAAACATATATTTCATCCAAAGTCAAAGACAAAGACATATAAGTAATTAAATCTGGTAAGGCAGATTAATATGGATAGTACAGAAGGATAACATGAGTTCAAATGTTAAAAAAAATCTTCTGGCAGCTTTCTTTTTCTCTTTTTTTATTACAAGGCCTGTGAACTTTCAAGACACCTTACAGAAGACTTGCAGAGCACTTGGTGTTAGCCTGACCTTTTGACCCAATGTCTGCGAGACCTCACATGTGCTGGGATCTGGAATGCTTAGCATGTGGCATACACAGTCTAGGAGCTATAAACATTATTAGTATTTACTGAAAGATTTGCCACTTGCATATTTTGCTTAACATACTGGCCATGTCAGATCTGTTGGTGGATGGAATTCAGTGAAAGCTGCCGAATCTGGATGGAACTGAAATGCAGGACAATTAAGCAATTAGATTAATCTAGAAACTATACCACATAATTGTATGAAGGCATCAATGATGAAATACATTTAATCACTGTACTCCCTCTACATGCATTATGTAAAGCTTCATTATAGATTTGTGAGACTCTCAAAAATCTAGTTGATAAATAGTTTACTGCACATGTCCATTTTGTGTACATTATAAAGTGTTATGGCCGAATTCCACAACAGTGACTTACAGACTTAGTGCAGATGGATGGCTACCTCTGACTGTTTCTGACTTTCCAAGACTGATTAGTGGTTTAGATACTGGAGGAGCCAGGGGTGAGATGGAGTGGGAAGGAGTAGCATTTTGCAGGTAAGCCCACTTTTGGAGGGAGGGAGAGAGGGAGGATGATACTTAAGTCAGTAATTTGGCACTTCCCCAGTGGTGTGTGTGTGTGTGTGTGTGTGTGTGTGTGTGTGTGTGTGTGTGTGTGTGTGTGTGTGTGTGTGTGTGTGTGCCTGTGTGCGTGTGTGTCTGGCTGGCTGTGCTATGATCGCATGACAGATTACTGTTTAAAATTTGGCCTTAGATGGTTGGGCTGGAGCTGACTGTTTTTACATGTGGTGATGCATGTAATGTCAGCAGATCTGGCTAGCTGGTGCCTCCCAAAAATCTTCAGTGTACACAATTATTCTGCTACAGGCTCCATGCTTTCCCATCCCCTACACAGCATGCATATGGCAGGGGCAGTCCGAGCTCCAGAGGATACTACAGGGAACACTAAAGTTAGGTGCAGTAGAAGCACAAAGCAGCAGATGGTCAGCTGGAAGTTATGTGTAGTTGGGGGGAAGCAAATATATTTAAAAAAGTTACATAGTCACACTTCAGTATGTTATAGACAGATGCACCATGCTAGATAAAGTGGTTAGGCTATTCCCAAATAATGTGTCATGGTGCAGTGTACACCCTAGATATGTACATGGATGTGACCAGTATTGTTAATGGACATGTGGTTCTGCAACCATACATTTTGTACTATGCAGCTTAAATGCATATGTAAGTTAAGAAATTCAATGTTCCTGTATGAACCAAACTTAAACCATTCTGGTTTGGGATCACTGATTTTTATTGGTATGCAGGTTGTAGAATTTTGATTTAACAAAACCAAGTGATCATACTGCCAACTGAATAAAAGCAGTTGTGCAGATTCACAAGTATACAAGTCCTTGACTTGAACATTTGTATATTTAATTTGGGGTGGAGACAAAATCCATCAGTTGAAGATTTTTCTTTTCATGCACAATTTGGTTAACTGGTATCAGCGAACCAAGATTCCGCTGAAGTTGGTTCCCATAAACCCTGATGGATTCTGTTGGTTCCTTATATGTGTATTAGCATATGATGTCATGAAAAATATGCTGCAGTGGCATCCACGTAGCTTAAGCATTCCAAAAGCACCAGCTCTTTAGTGCCAATGTCTTCATTCTTATAAAAATCTAAATTTCCTCTTGAATTCTAGCATCCTTCCTCCCTCAGACACCCTATAGTTATACCCTGTGTTCTGTAAACAAACGTTTTCAATGTAGACCAGTAATGCTCTATATGCTACCAGCTGTATGATGGCCAGTTACTTCAATAACAGCATCTAGTTAAAAATGCAACTTCGTCAAATGTGATTACCATGCTCTGTGGTGGTCTCTTTCCTGGACATGAAATGATACTGAAGTAATTCTAGGAGTGCATCCATGAAAGACAGTAAGACTTGCCCCTGCCCTCCCCCAAACAGACAGACACTATCTTAAAAAGCAAGTTGAACGTGTTACTTTTCATCAACTCACATTTTGAGGAACTGTTTTTTGTTAACCTGACACAGAGCCATAATGCATCCGTTGCCCAGTCATACCTCCTCAGTTCAAGCTCTTGATCATTAAGAATTCTTTCAGCTGCTTGGTTTGTATGAATGTAGTTTGTTGGGTTATCTTCAGTAGCTAGCTGCTTATGAGAGTCTGGTTATGACTAGAAGAATGTGAGCTGAGCTACAAAGCTGCCTTTGAGAGATGTGTTTTACAAAATGTGAATAGGAGGCACTGTAACAGAAAGAGCTGGATAAAATACTGTTTTGAATACCATATTAGGACTACATACTGAGAAAAGATAGGTGGATGCTGATGAGTCATCCAAGTTGTCTGCTGGTCAAAAAGCTGTGTTGAATTTTCCAGGCTTAATTTTGTGTCCGTACATCTGGCCATGCTTTGGTCAGACAAGTATGGAATTCCATTCTGTGATTTTATCCCATCATGTTCCTACATGCATTCTAGTCTAATAGTGCACATCACTATATTTAGATCAGAATTCAGTACCAGGGAACTTGAGTGCATAGTAAGGTCCCTAATATTTATATGCATTTTAGGGATGTATTGGTATGTCCTCCTTATCATTTTGTGTTAGTCTGCTATAACAGTGGTGCTACTAGGATATTTTTTACAAGGATAGCCTGAAAAATTATAAAATGCAAAGCTTCCAGGTATTTAAATAATTTCTATATTTTGATTATTAAAATAAATGCACCAAAATGTTGAGACCATATCAAACTGAAATACAAATCTTTGAAATCTGATCCATCTTTTATTCACATATGGCAAGTAGGGGTGCCACCTTTTCAAATGTCCAAAGTGGGACATTTTTGGAACAGACATCAGATTTTGCAGGGCAATAAATACCCATGGCCAGTACAAAGACCAGAACTTCACTTTTTTGCCTAAATAAAAGCTTATTCTTGTATCAATAGTTGCTTATTCTGTTTCTTATAACATTTAGGTGTTTCAGATACAGAATAACTGTTTTATGCAACTATTACATAAAATATACAAAACTTTTGTTCTAAAATCTCAGAACATTTGCCATTTTTTCAGTTTTTATTTTCAGCACACAACCGCCCAAAGAGGGACTGTCCCTCACAAAATGGAGCAGGTGGTAACCCTACTTACTAACAGAGATACCTCCTTCCGAATGCCTGAAGGCAAAAGTTAATACATAAGAATATATAGGTCAGACGACTGAAATGAATATATGTGCACCATGGATTTTAGTTTTAAAAACATTTGAGTATAGCCTTGTGTTTAGGGAAGGTGTGGCAGTAGTCAAGATGAAATATTTAAGTGAGTAAGAAGACTTGTTTTATTTTTTATGTATTTTAAGTAATAGTTTTATTGGCTAAATCAGGAGTTGAGGATTTAGAAAATTGTGAGACCCAAATCTACAAAGCTGCTGTGAAGGCTCATGGGTCATCACAAAAGCAATAAATATTAAACATAGCTAAGCTGTGTAATCAAGGCAGTCTTGAGTTATGGGCTTAACTGGTGGCAGTGGGGGTGAACAAGGAGGAGAGTTCTAAACTGGTAGCCTTACTATCTTGATCTGGAAAGGCTGAGTCACACTGGTTAATGACTTTCATCTCCTTTTGAGTGGATGGTCTTTAGAAGTACATACAAATCTGTTCCAAATAATGAATGTGATAATTTTGTTTTGATTTTGTACAGTAACCTTAAGTGTACTGGAATACTCGGTTCTTCATTTGAGTTTAAAAACAACCATTGTTTTAAGCAGAAAATGTTTACTCTGCCTAAGATATGTGAAGTATACTTTTAACATGAAGATGAAAGTGACTTCATCAAATGTTGACACTTTTAAAAACTTAAGAAAATTTGGATTCACTAGACAATCTCGAAATACTGAAATGTCAAATTTTAGTATGTCGAGACTGAATAGTAGAAAACCCACATACCTGAATACCCAAAACTGCGAAAAGCACAATCGCAAACATACACACACACACACACACACACACACACACACACACACACACACACACACACACACACACACAGACGCACACACAACTACCTAACTACACTAAAACAAACAAAACAACACACACAAACATAACATAACATAAAAACCCACCTACCCTACCTATAAGCAGGGGGGCAAGCACCCATGCACCCCCCATGTGAGGGGCTGCATCCCCCACATCCCCCTACTTATATATACTAACTCTGAGGTCACACTAAGCACGTCATCATCTCATCATCATCTTTTGTCTGTTCCTGTTAGGGGTCGCCACAGCGGATCATCTGTTTCCATTTCTTCCTGTCCTCTGCATCATGCTCTTTCACACCAACTGCCTGCATGTCCTCTCTCACCACATCCATAAACCTCATCTTAGGCCTTCCTCTTTATCTCTTACCTGGCAGCTCCATCCTTAGCATCCTTTTACCAATATACCCAGCATCCCTCCTCAGCACATGTCCTAACCAACGCAATCTCGCCTCTCTTGCTTCGTCTCCAAACTGTCCAACCTGAGCTGACCCTCTAATATACTGATTCCTAATTCTGTCCATCCTAGTCACACCCAGTACAAATCTTAACATCTTTAACTCTGCCACATCCAGCTCTGACCCCTGCCTTTTCGACAATGCTACCGTCTCCAACCCATATAACATAGCTGGTCTCACTACCCTCTTGTAGACCTTCCCTTTCACTCTTATTGGTACCCGTCTGTCACAAATCACTCCTAACACTCTTCTCCACCCATTCCACCATGCCTGTACTCTCTTCTTCACCTCTCTTCCACACTCACCATTACTCTGAACTGTTGATCCCAAGTACTTAAACTCATCCACCTTTACCACCTCTACTCCCTGCATCCTCACCATTCCTCTACCCTCCTTCTCATTTACACACATATATTCTGTTTTAGCCCTGCTGACCTTCATTCCTCTCCTCTCTAAAGCATATCTCCACCTCTCCATGGTCTCCTCAACCTGGTCCCTACTCTCACTACATATCACAATGTCATCTGCAAACATCATAGTCCACGGGGCCTCCTGTCTAATTTCATCTGTCAACCTGTCCATCACCACTGCAAATAACAAAGGGCTCAAGAGCTGATCCTTGATGTAATCCCACCTCCACCTTAAACGTATCTGTCATTCCCACTGCAGTCCTCACCAGTGTCACACTACCCTCGTACATATCTTATACCACTCTTACATACTTCTCTGCCACTCCCGACTTCCTCATACAATACCACAACTCCTCTCTAGGCACCCTGTCATATGCTTTCTCTAAGTCCACAAAGACACAATGCAACTCCTTCCGACCTTCTCTGTATTTCTCCAACACTCTCAGAGCAAATATTGCATTACACAAACACCACTTACCTGAAACCCCAGATAAATCCACAAACTGCACTGCACATCATGAATGCAGCACCATGATAGCGGATTCGACATTTCCACATTTGACAGTGCAGTTTCGCGTAACTGCACTTTCAAATATTCAGTCTCAAAATACTGAAATTCGACATTTCAGTTTTTTGAGATTGTCTAGTGTATCCGAAAATGTACATATACAGTTCAACTTTCTTGAAAAAAATGGTTAATGCGAAGTACAAATTTGTATTGATTTTTCATTGTATGTATTTGGCTAGGTACTGTATGCCGAGGTGGTATGGCGGTAGCGTTGTTACCTCACAGCAAGAGATTCTCCCGTTCGATTCTCAGCTTGGCTTGGGAGTGCCTTCTGTGTGGAGTCTGCATGTCATCTCCACGGTTGGGTAGCGTTCGAAAGACATCCGTGCGTAAATGGGCATGCCTTCGTCGAAGGTTGGGCATCGAACTGGCACCTCAGCATTTCGTAAAAATCTACTGCCAATCATTAGCGGACCAGACTTCCGCTGTGGCGACCCCTTATCGGGAAAAAGCCAAAAGACAAACAACAACTGTCTTTATCATTAATCCTGGGAGCAAAGTTCTACCCAAAATAACATGAGGAAAAGGAAATGGAGAAACTCTATAAAGAGGCATTTGATAATTATATAATATGTTATATATTTTTTCTTTTCATTGGACCAGTCTATATAACAGTGACAAGTCAGGCAATAGAGAGCAAAAAGTAACCTGACAATTGAGAGTTATCTAAAAAAAAAAATCAAAACCAAAGTATGCAGACAAATTCCTGTTTGAAACATTGTCGAGCAAAGCATCTCTTTTTGGACTCAGTGTTAGTATCTAAATGTGATATATTACTGTATTTTCACTGGATTATTTTATATTGAAAGAGAAATGTATTGCCTCTGTGTGATCTGGTGACCTCACAGGACACATCAGGTACTCAGAATTACTTTTCTTATGATATACATATTAGTCTGCATAATATATAACCATCCTATTCATGCATTCATTTGAATAAAAGACACGAGGAAAGTAATTTCATGATTTTTTTTTCTTTTTCTGAATTGAAAGGAATTTGCAGCTGAAGATTTTAGTGTACTTATTTATAAAGCTGATTGTGTGTGTATTTTTAGATCACTGACATGTCTTCATTAAAAAGACATATATATAGGAGGGTTCTACTTGCATACTTTCTAAACATGTAATCTAAGCATTTTATAATCTAGTGACACCACCAGATATAATTTACTAGGTGAACATTTTTAACCTCTCAGTTCCACTGGGGCTTGCCTAATCCTTTTCATATTTCATTTTTAGGCCCTGAAATGGCATTCCACTCATTGTGTGGTAATGTAATAGATATGGTGTACAATTTTAGCACAAATAACTGTAAAATACGATTGATTCACTACTGACATATGGGGAATTCAAAAAGTGTAATCATCAAAGGTACAGTCACTCTGGAAGTCGGTAACAGCCGTCATCTAAACTTACTTTTGGTTATGCTTGTAATTAAGCACACTTTACCTCTCCCATAATGGATTCAGACACTGCACATAAGTGATGACTCAGGAGTTTTACTGCAAGGCTAAATCATTAATGAAAAGTAACATAAATATACTGTATATGCCTGATATAATCATGGAGGTATCAATTGTAAAGCCAGAGTGTATAAAACATTCTATCTGGGTTCTAAAATTTTATAAGTACTCCATTGTATTGACAACTATTCTATGATTTACTTGTATTATACATTATATTCTAAACTGTATCTCAGTAGCAACATAGAGGTCCGATGCCCATTATATGTTAATTTTGCAAGGCTGGAGACTTCTACTTAACTTTTAACCAAAGTATGCAGACAAATTCCTATTGGAAACATCATACTTTCAGGGGAAAAACAGGAGGGCAAAGGCTTCACAGTAACTCAAAAGGAGTGCTACAAATTTTAACAAAAAAATAAATAATCTATAGAATCTTTCTTGTAAAGTGGAATCATCAAAGGTACAGTCACTCTGGAAGTCAGTAACAACTGTCATCTAAAACTTACTTTTGGGTGTGCTTTTAATTAATGTATTAAACACTTTACCTCTCCCATAATGAATTCAGACACTGGACTTAAGTGATGACTCAGGAGTTTTACTGCAAGGCTACTGCATAAATGAAAGGTAAAATAAATATTCTGTATATGCCTGATATAATCACCAAGGTGCCAGCTGTAAAGCCAGAGTGTGTAGAACATTCTGTCTGGGTTCCAAAATTGTATAAGTACTCCATTGTATTGACAACCATTCTATGATTTACCTGTATTGTACATTATATTCTAAACTGAATCTCAGCAGCAACACAGAGGTCCGATGCCCATTATATGTTAATTTTGCAAGGCTGGAGACGTCTGCTTAACTTTTAACTAAAGTATGCAAATTCCTGTTGGAAACATCATACTTTCAGAGGAAAAACAGGAGGGCAAAGGCTTTACAGTAACTCAAACGGAGTGCTACAAATTTTAATAAAAAATAAATGATCTATAGAATCTTTCTTGTCTGAAATTCATTGTCTGTATGAGTCTACTAAACAGTTCAGGACTGCATTTCAAAAAAAAAAAAAGAATAAAGACTTCACTTGGAAAAAAAAGAACAAAGTCTAGTAATACTGAAATAGTAAATACATATTTCACCAGCGATTCCTGCGTATAACTTCTGAGTCTAAGTCACCAGTGCTGCAACATTATATTTCTTATTTTATTTTTCTAAGAAATAATGCAGCAACATGCATCTGTAATTAATTTTTCCATATCACATGCTATGTTTCTGTCTTAGCTTCTAAACTGACCACAAAATGTTAAGAATGTATTTCCACATCTTTAGCTTTCATTATTTTCATAGAACATCTTCTAGGGTCCTTCCAACTGTACCATTATGTGCTGCAGTAAATAATGAAATAGTATTAAAGTTTCAGACACAACAGCAGTGGTGTATATTTTTAGAACTTCAGTCATCCCAGTACATGTAGGGAAACAAACATGCTGAGGCACACACACTCATGTGTGTGCATTTTATATATTGTGTCTATGTCATATACTTTTTTTTCCCAATAATTTTTATTTTCGTTTTACATTTGCAAAAACCATACCCATTCCATATTTACAAAATGACCATATTTGCATGTTATACATTGTGGATAAAGTAGAAACATGTAGGTCATACAACATACCTAATTACAATATATACAAAGATGCTTTCCCAGTTAGTGTCTATGTCATATATTTAAATGATAAGAAAAAGATATCCCTCTTATTTAAATACTGCCTTTATATTTGTCTCTGTCACTCTGTTCTTCCGCTAATCATTGTATATTATTGTCTGTAATGGAAAGTGTTCTTAAGCTGCTATATGCATACATGTATTATACATATGTATGTAATAATATTGCCATTTTAATATAAATGTGGTATCACCCATTTAAGAAAATGTCTGTGCCATAATCATTGCTAATGTTTTATGCTGTACTCCCATGCTTGTAATAAGGTTACCTGATTCCTGAAATCTAGACTGAATGCTAATATTTCTGAGATCATCCTCACTAGAAGCAGTCTGTATTTTGAAGCACCACCTGACATAGTACTAAAAGTGGGATATTCTTAATGTAAGAAAATCAGGAATCCCTTCACTCTATGCCACAACAAGGAATTTGAAAATGTTCAGAGATAGTTGCCATAACCAAAAAAAATCCCATATTATCTTGCAAAGCCCTTGTTTTACTGCATTTAAAATGATTACTGTTAGCATACTGAATGTCTCTTGCCATGAAGAAGTTTAACCCACCACCAGAGCCATTTGACTTCTCAAAGCCATTTTTGCTGGCCTGCCTAGAGACAGAGATTTGCATGATTACAGATAAACATGAAATGAGAAGGAATTGAAAGAAATCAGGTAAACACCTTTTAGTATATTAATAGCAGACAAGTTGAGACTATATACAGCTCCTTTGCATTTACAGGGAAGACATAGTGTTATACATGAGTCAGTAATAAGTAAACTCAGAGAACATTTTATGACAAAAAGGAATATAATACATGAGAGGGTGGGCATGGTTTCACAGATGTATACAGGCATAGGTCAAGTATATAATTGTGAGATGATTGTATCAACCAGAAGAGTATCATCTGTCCAACCCACCTAGGGCCAATTTAGAGTGTCCAATCCACCTACTGCATGTCTTTGGGATGTGGGAACCTCTTGCTGGCTGCACCACCGTGTAGCTGGCTCAAACTATTACCCTTTGCTGGCACCATAAACTAGTGTCCCACCCCCTCAGCTCTTCAAGTGAAGAGCCAAAAGCAAAAAAAAAGCACTTTCTATTAATGCTTATTACAGATCCATGTCCCCCACCCTAGCTCTTCCACTGAACAGCAAAATAAATAAATAAATGGCAAGCCAACCATGTGGCCACATGCACAACACCACCCCACCCTGATCAGCCATTCAAATCTTGTTTCTGTGCCCTTTCTTCAACCCTCCTCCACTGCATTAAAACTTGAGTGCTATAACTCTCCATGTGTGGTCTAAACTGTAGCAACTGTTTGCTACATTTTTAGCAAACAATTGTTACAGTTTATACCCTGCCAACGTGGAGCAGTACGACACTCGGGTTTTAGTTTTAAAAAAAGTCTTATAACCTCTATCAAACTGCTTGCTATAAATGTAGCTAACAGTTGCTACATTTTATACTCTGCCTGCATAGAGTGCTACAGCAAAATCCTTATAAACTGTAGTAAACATTTGCTACAGTTTATATCCTGCCTGCACAGAGCACTAAAACACTCAGATTTTATTTAAAAAAAAAAAAAAAAAAAAAAGCGAGAGTTTTTATTTTTACTTTTAAACTGTAGTAAGCAGTTGCTACAGTTTAGGCCACACAGAGCATTACATTGCTCTAGCTCAACTGCAAATGCAATTTTGGCTTTTAAAAGCTGGTACTGCTTTAGAGATCAGAATTGGCAGATCGTGCCCCCCAACAGTTTGCACCTGCGTCAGTTACCCCTCTTGCCCCTCCATAACTATGCAACTGGTATCATCTAAAAGAAAAGTGTGATTTTGATGACACTAAGGATGAGCAAATAAGAGACAGAATTGTGACTAGGCTGGCTGAAATAGAATGTTTCAGCAATTACAGCTTGACGTTAGTCTAACTTTAGAAAAACAATAGAAATAGCCAGAAAGGCTGAATTGGTGAAAGGGCAGAATAACTGAAGTATAAAGCAAATTTAATGTTGCACGTTCCATAAAAAGTATAGTGTGACTCAGACTAAGTGAATATCCAAGAAGCAGAGTGAGATTTCGCCCTGCAAATGTACGAGCTATGACCATTACCATAGTTAGTCGCAGAAGTATGCTGTGTGTGGCAGAAGGTATAATCAATGTAAAAAAATTTGCTATTTTCCTAAGGTTTGTAAAATCAAGCAAGTTAGAGACTGCTACTGAAAATGTTAATAGAACTAAAAATAATGTACAAAAAAATAATTTTAGGTTCAGTTAATACTATAGCAGATATACAAACTGACCTGCAATTGAATATACCAATACATGGAACAGCTGAGAGTCTTAAAATAGTGTCCAATAT
This sequence comes from Protopterus annectens, assembly GCF_019279795.1. Lineage (NCBI taxonomy): Eukaryota > Metazoa > Chordata > Ceratodontiformes > Protopteridae > Protopterus > Protopterus annectens. Next base: position 391,848,017 of record NC_056748.1, on the reverse strand, counting down.
TACTTTGATATTAAGTAGTACATATAAAAGTATGTCATAACATCTTCAGTTGCATGAGGTAGAGATAATAATTCATAGCCCATTGAGGCAGATTCAAGTGTTTTGGCAAATTTCTTGCCATGTCTGAGTAGAAAGGGCACAAGTCTGAGTTTTGAGTCTATGTGTTGAATGGTCCCTGCATAAATCTGCTCAGCACAGCTATGACATGCAAAATAGGTTTAATAGCAAGGACAAATTAAGTCAGTCTAGAGATGTTTGGTGATGTTGACCTGTTTGAATAAGAGGACAGTTAAAATCAAATTAAAATCCACTGTTGTGCCATATGTCTTACACAGAAAAGGATGCCATTTCATTTGTCGGGAGAAGAAAAAAAAAACTGAAACAACTGCAAAACCTTGGCATTACTGAAAGTTTTACTGAACTGAATGAGTGGTGTGCTCCTGGTTCCAGTAACCAAAAAGAATGGTTGCATGAAAATCTGTGTTGACTTAAAAAGACTCAGTGATGCTGTTGCGCTTGAAGGTTTTATATTGACAACATCAGAAGATATAGCACCTAACCTAATAAATGCATAACTGGTCTTTAAACTGGTTGCTTGTAGTAGTTTCTGGTAAATTCCATTCGACATAGAAAGCCAAAAGCTAACAACTTTCATTACCCCATGGGGTGATTTTGTTTTAAAAGACAGCACTTTGGTATCATCAGTGCCTGACTACAAAATAACTTTATTAAGGGTCTAGATGGTAGTGGTGGTGTTATGGATGATATCTTGCTGTTAGGTTCATCAAGCAAACTCGTTATTCAGTGTTAGAGTGCTGTAAACAGTCAAAATCACAGTTCTTAAGCTTAATCAAGACAAATGCTGCTTTAATAAATCAAAGCCTGCATATTTGGGCACCATAAATGATTTAATAATATCACACCAGATGCAAGTAAAATCCTAGTAATTGCTGAGTTGCAGGTGCTGTCCTGTGTAGCTGAAATTAAACAAAACCAAGGCAAGATCAACTATTTGGACAACTTTGTAGCACACAGTCCTGCACTCTTTAACAGACTTGGTAAAGAAGAATATGCCATGGTCTTGGATCATGTGAATCTGTGCCATAATTGAGGCCTACAGAAACATGTGGACAGCACTGCCTGAGACCAAACCCTCAGACTTCTATGTCTCCTACTTGAGAACAACTACTTCAGATTCAGTGACACCTACTACAGGTGATGGGCACATCAATGGCCCCTAGCCTGGCAAACACAGCCCTCAGTAAATGGGAGAGTGAGTGCATCTCCAATCAATACTTCCAACATATGGGCTGCTACTTTAGATTTATAGATGACATTTTGTTATAAGCTGGAATAGCAGTGAAGAAAGTCTCCAAGAATTCTTCAGTTATAGTAACAGTTCTGCCACTTTCCTAAAATTCACTACAGCCCACAGCCAAGAAACAATCCATTGTCTAGATCTCAATATTAGCAAGACTACCTCTGGTAACCAACTCAAAAGTGACCTATATAGAAAACCCACCAGAGTCAACCTACTCCTGCACTGCAGCAGCTTGCGTCCACTCATCACCAAAAAAATAAAATGCTCAAATCCCAAGGGCTTAGAATGGGTAGAGTGGCAAAAATAACTACAGGAATTCACTAGGAACATGGCTGAACTTGAGAGAGATGTTTGTAACCAGAGGATACAGTAAAAAAACTCATTAGGAACATCCTCAGTCCCATTGTCCAAGACAAGACCCTGGATCCTACCTACCCAAGGTAACTACCAAAAGACAGGAAATCAAACTTCAACGAAAACCAGATCATGCTGATTCTCACATACCACCCACTACAAAGAAATCGTCAGTGTCATCAAGGAGAACTAGATCATCATCAGTAACAACTCCCTGAATAAAATACTACCAGTCAAGCCACAAATAACCATCCAAAGGAACAAAAGCGGCAGGGACTATGTTGAGAGTTACAAACCCGAGCCCCCCTTCCAACCTCCCATTTGGCACTTTCAGCTGCGGCCCGCCAGATTGTAACTATTGCAAATACATGAGCAAACTCCAAGGCATTTACTATCCCAGTACCAGGAAATACTATTCAAGTAGACAGTAAGGAAACTGTAACACAAACTGTAGTCTACCAAGCACAATGCCACCTATGCCAAGCCTTCTGTAGTGGAAAAATGATCAACAAACTAAAAACAATAATAGCTAAACACCTCACCAATATTCATCACAACCCCACCAGTGCTCTATCCAAGCATGCCAACGAGAATCCTGGACACAATACATTCAACTTCCATATCATCGGCCAGACCCCACAGAAAGAACTTCAAGGTTCTCTCAATGACCTGTTGGAAAAAGAGAACTCCAGTAGCAAATTCAGTTGGAAGCCTGCAGATCCACGGGATTTATCATCAGCACCTCTGTTAGCAGCATCCTAAACCTCAGAAAATTGGGCCACCACTCCTATTACTAAACTCAGTAACTGGCTCAGTACCATCAAAACTTCACTGACCTGTGGTTCCACAAACTTGACAATGGAAAAACATGGACATGTGGTTTTGGGTTGTATACTCTATGCACACCTGTACAATTTGTCATATTTGTTTGGTACATTGCTTTACTTTACTTTTTTTTTATTTATTTAAGGTCCTCCCCATGATACTTCTGGCTTAAATCAGTACTATCTTAAGCCCCCAAATAAGCAGAACTTGAATAATATAAGTGTATATTTTCTAGACTTTTTCAGAATTTACTAATGGAAATGGTCCCACAAAACCTTGAACACCCCCAAAAATGCTAATTTGTATGGCTAAAACAAATAGCTACACACACCTTCTCACTCACCTAACCCCACTAAAATAGATTTTACTGACACCCTGGCTGTTCCATAAGAGCTGGTTACTCTTATGGTTAATTGTAATTAGCTTCATACATTCTCTCTGATTTTGTTTGAACTGGTTCCACAATTTGTTTAATATTTTTTTAATTTTATGCATAGTTTAATATACAGTTTCACTGTACACTAACTTTATATTTTCTGGAATTTTTTTTCAGGATTTATTCATTAAAATGGTCCCACAAAGCCTTGAAACACCCTCAAAATAATGATTATTTGGAAAGCAGAAACAGTTGACTACATATCCCTTCTATAACAATGACGTACTGGCACCCACATGGTCTCAATTTAAATTTAAAGTATACTGGAAAACAGGCTCCTATCTGGGCTGGGAAGAAACAGGAGATAAGACATAAACAACTTTATCCACTCCTAGACGTAATGCATTTCTACCTGTCCTTTATGGTTTCCATTTTTTTATTTTTTTTGGCCACAGTTTCAATACTGATTCATATTTCTCATTTCTTTTTTGTCTGTATTATTTTATTTTTAAGCAGGGAAAGAAGGAAACAGGAAATCACTGGACTGACTTTGTTTCTATAAACAGTGCAGATTATCAGACACCAAGCTTTTTTTTTTTAAAGGGAATAAAATGGGACATAATAGTCTAATTCCTTCCACCTTAAGGCATGCACATAGCTACAGCCACAGAACCACAAGGATTCGATCTAAAATTATAATTTCAAAAAATCAGGAACGTATTTTCACTGGACAGTAACAGCAGATAAAACAAATCACAAACAACTGAATGTTTCCACTCCTTAACGTGTTGAATTTCGACTAGGCTCTACTAGCACTTCATGATTTACACACTGTTTGGTGTTAATCTTATTTTCAAACAAGAATCCTTCTAAAAAGAGACATTGCAAATATGAGCTTGATACTATGTCTGGACATAGTACAGACTTTCTGGCACCAAATAGCTGCAGCGAATAAGATAAGGCACAATAACTTAACTTGTTTTTTTCCACCCTAAGGCATGGATGTAGCACCAGCTGCAAAACAGTATGGCACACTAACATTGACCCTTAATCATTTTCAACCTGGAACAGTACTAAAAGAATGGGAACAATATACCACACATATGGCACCAGCAGATAAGTGTTTTAAGTGGAGCAGTGCTGGTAGACTGCATAGTCCACATCAACTGTTTTACTTTAAAAGCAAGAAATCTTTTCACCCAGGTATTCACACTGTCATTATGCTACTTAAGGCTTGTAGGCATCTTCCTCCCATACCCACACACTAACTTAGTCCACCACAGCTCCCCAAGATAACATGGTTTATTTTGATCGGTTTAGAGAGTAGACAGAACTTTACAAGCTAATCTGTGTTCCTGGGTTGTGTCCACAGACCCCTGACCAAACCAAAAAAACCTCAGCATCCCACATCAGATATACAAAAAGGTTACCCCCTCCAAAGTTAGCTGTAATACAAACTACGAACCCACTTGCAAATAAGGCACGGGCTTCAAAATTATAACATATTACAGGGCATTTTACATAGATATGATAGGACCAACAAAGTATACTCTACAGTCCTTTAAAATAACACACACAAATTCATCCAAAAGATGATGTGGCACTCCAATCCTGACCCTGTTTCCACTGGTGCCTTAAGGCTCACAGCATTGGTTTTAATTTTTAAATAATTCAGACAATGAAGTATATTTGCCACAAAAAAATTAAGATGTAAAAATAAACAGGCCAAATTCAACATTTTAGTACCCGAGCCATACTAAACCTGATCTCTTTCCATAGTTATTACCCTAGTCAATATGATAAGGCCAAAACTTTTTACTTTCCATTCTTTTCTAAAACGTCGACATATATCAACCACAAAACCATGCTGCACATTGTATCCCAGCTCCAAGTCCACCAGTTCCCTGTGTTTTCACAGCCTCTATTTTTTGTAAAGATTTTAAATCCTTTTGATACTTGATTCTCTATGGTTTGTATTTGTATATTTTTAACAGCTACCGCACGCAGATCTAATGAAGCTCCAACTAAGGAGAAAGTGCTGATTTTTTTATAGTGTTTTTTCTAGAGATGCACAATTAGGACATTTCTAAAAAGTCTTAAAATGGAAACTCTCTAACTACAGTCGGACCAGAAAGCCAAAGGACAAGATGATTTTAAAAAAGATTGTTGTAATCATGTACATGTATGTAATCATGGAGATCTTATATGATATTTTGTGTGTAACATTACTCATGAGGGCAGGGAATATTTTCAAAAGGTATCTGCCTATCTGGCTGCCACTTCACCATTGTCACGCCCACAGGGGAGGCAATCCCACAAAAAAAAAACACTTTTTTATTAATAAAAGCAGAGTAACCTACTCAATTAATCCGTAATTACACAGTGGTTGTTTGACATGCTGAAAAGGAATAATAACTTTTTAAACCTACTGGAGGTCTACTGGTGATTTTTTTACTACACAAAAACTTGGGAGAGACTACTTCAAGCAATTGCCTAACTAAGAACATTATCTACCACTTTGACTGATAAGATCTATCACTGTGTTTTTAAGATCAACATGGGAAAACCTGCAAAATATTTACCTGAGAGTGATTTAATAATTTTTTCTAAGCACAAATATTGTCTGGACCTGGTAACTGATAACTGACATCTCTAAAAATCTGATAATCTGAAAAAAAAACTGACAAAACAAATCTCAGTACATTTGGATAACAAGACAATATTAAGGAAATCACTACACAAGTGACACTTTAATATGTGGTCCCACTTTTTTGGTAAAAGACTTTATAAGATCACCACTTAAAATTTGTATAATTTGTACTGGGGTTCAACAAGTGACAGTCATTTGCCTCATGGCTGAGTAATTTTTGCTTTTTTCTCGAGCTTTGCCTGTGCCAGTTATAGGTGCAGGCATGATGACTGTCACACAGAGGTGCTTTACAAAACGTGAATTATCAGATTCTCACTCAAGGATGTAAAATAATGACGACTGTATTGACATGTAGACTGGCCTCAGCAGTGCCATTATTATGAGTTCATTCATAGAAGACAAACTTTCAATAATACAACTAAGATATTGGTATTGATTCAGGAGGAAAGAAACATTAAAAATGCCTTTGCCAGTCAGTATGGATTCAGAAAAGGCTTGCAATATACTAAATTCTTTGCATTTATTTTATTTTCATCAGAGATTTATTGGTCTTTTGAAAAATATGTATCTTGGTGTGACTGCCCATGTTAAAGTGAATGCTAAAGTTTCACCTGTCTTTGGTCTACATACAGGTATAAGATAATATCTGCTCTTCCATTTTTTTTACTCTTTAGTTGATGCTATTAGCAGTGGTCTTAAGCAGGACAAATATGGGGGGGCATATAATTTGTTGTTAGGAAGTTAAGATAGCATCACTTGTAGATGATTTACTGGTATACGTGTGAGTCCCTGATTGTTCATAGGTTCATAGATTAGTACTAAGCTAACTGCCCTTGTGAGCCATTTTAAGCATAGCCAATTATCCCTTGTGAGACTCAAACCCTGCACCTTGTGTTTGTAAGGTAAACACCTTAACCATTAGACCACCCACCAAACCCACTTACTACTTCTGTTGTTATTTACTACTTGTATTTCAAATACAAGGGAAGTGTTTCTCGATATCTGGCAAACTGAAAGCTATGGCAATTAACACTGCACCTTTTCAAGAGTTGTCAAGGCAGTTTCCAGACCTGTTAGAAAATAGTATTAAATACTTGGATATTTTGTCCCCACATTATCAGATGCCATTAGAATTTCATATGAAGACTTCAAATGAGGTGTCTTGAACTAATTAACGCCTGGAGGTTATTTGATTTTGGTTTGAACTAATGAATCTATCCTATGCAGATGTTTATAGTTTTGAGCTTGCTTTATACATTCCAGACAGTCCCCCTCACACACACATGCACACTTTTATTGGGAAGCTATTTTTAAGGGCACAGAGCAGTTAGTCTCTTTGTGGAGGACAGTACTCCACATAGTTGTCTAGGAAAGATATATACTATTGTAAGATCGTGGAAGGACTGGAGTCCCTGATTTATTTCATTATTGGAGAATTGCTTAGTTAAAACTGTAGTGCCTATGGGAATAAAATCAGTATTCATCAGGTGGAAAGAGGGGGTCAAAGTAATGCCCATCTACTTGGGACAAGATCCAAGGGTAGTTTTGTGCCAAAAAAAGGACAAACTTTCTAGTGTTTTAGGAGTAACTGTGGAGACCAACAAATTGTTATTTGAAAACTTTTAAATGTGGGGCTGGAGAGTGGAAAGTATTACTAGTTCCTAATAAAGTAAGGTTTTATACAGTTCATCGGAAATCAAATATACTGTAATGGTTAGATATCAGGAAGTTGAAAATGATTTGGTTAAAGCAGTGCCCTTTCCAACCTGGAAAAGGCACCTGCAGAAGTTTCAGCTTAATACTGAGGACTGTTTGACTTACAGAGGTCTGAGGGAGTGTAATGCTTTATTTGTAAATTTAAAGTTAAATAGGGAACCTCCAGGGCAGGAGAAACTTCTACCAGGGCTAAAGCATCCGGCTTCGGCATCCCTAAGTATAATGAACAAAGAAAGCAAAGTATTAAATAACAACTTGATAAGAATGACCACATCCAAAATTATATATACTCTCCAAGTATATGCCACACATTTCCAAAAGTTCAGGAACTCCAGAATAGGTCCAGTTATTTGGAATCATCTGCTGAATGACATCAAAAGTCTCTAATTATTAGCTATTTTCAAGGATTCCCTTAAAGAACATCTTAACAGTGATGTCCACTGTACTTGGTTTCACAATAATGGTTAATTTCATCTAATTTTGCAAATTTTCTGGGTATAACAGAGTATAGCTATGCCCTTGAATGTGTTAAATTGAGTGTCTAGAAAATTGTTTTTGCTTGTTTGTGGCAGTTAATCAAAACCAATGCAAATTTCTATTACTTTTATGCTGTGCATATTAATCAGGCCCCCTTTATATGTCTTTTACTTCCTTTACAAATTTGATTCTTATGGTATGTCTTCTTGTTTGGTGCCTTTGGTCATATTATATTCCTTGAATTTATTTGCGTTTATTTCATCTTGAAGCCAGAGTAATGACTGAAAGGGTCAATAAATCAGTCCTCTTACCAAGTGAGTAGCTATAATTAATTTCAAAAGTTACTAACAAATTCATAACACATATTTCAGCTTCTAATAAGCTACATAGAAACTACATACTTTCTTAAACAAAGTATTATATGTAAAGACACATAGTTTAAAGATATAATAAATAAAATTCAACATTACCTACCAAAATATTTCTTGCTAGAGACAGCGGAACTCGCAGGAGATGGAAACATTTTTTGTAAATCTAGGGAATAAAATACAACCATGTGCATTTCAACAGACCTACAGCTTGGAAAACAGGAGTGCTACAGCTCCAACATGGTATTAGAGTATGATGTCATCATACATGTGCTGAAGTGATACTTATTTGTAACTGAACTTATTACCAACTCATGCATGACATTTTCAAAGTAATTACTGTCCCTTATTACTATGATCAAGCCCTTTTCTGCCTGGTATACAATGGTGGTTTTATTCTCTGTCGATTCTTTTAAAGCCTTCAACTCCAAATGAAGTTTGAAAAATAATAGTACTAGTGACTTTCCATATATATATATATATATATATATATATATATATATATATATATATATATATATATATAAAATTCATTCTGACAAAGCCATATTTATATGGGTCCTTATCTTGCACACTGTAATACTGAAAGTAGCTTTGTGACAGAGAGGAAAATAAATTAGACAATAGAGAAGCTGTAGCTCTTCTCATTTGAGATGAGAAGAGATGTGGGGCATGATATTGATGTCCAAGATATCAGGGAGGAGTGAAGGGGCTGTCTTGAAGAAGAAGGCCAGAAGGAGGAGGAGGGAGGACACAGGTAACATTGTAGGGAACCAGCCACTCCTTGTATTTGGGAAGGCATTTCTTTATGGAGAGAGTTATATACCCATGGAATGGACTAACGGAATGGGTCATGGAGAGTGAAGTCTTGGAGGCATTCAAGAGGGAAGATATGCAGTCTGTGGACTGTCACCTCTATTATCATTTTTCAAACATTTCCTTTGGAGTTGAAAGTCACTAGTACTATTATTTTTCAAACTTCCTTCTTCAGAGCTACAGAAGTCTCAGTATTTGGTCTGCAATCTTCAACAACTGTTTGGTTGGAGAAAGTTTCAGTAATATATGCCTAATTAGCAACTTTATATCTAATTTCCGCAAGAAAAGGCCAAAATTGTCAACTGCATTCTATCATTTCATTAGACAGTACATTAAAATTTGTAACAAAATATACTTTTCACTTGTTGTCATCACCACAATTATAAAGCATGTTTTCATTTTTATTTTTATTTTTGTTTCCATAACACTTCACCTGTGCCTTCTTGTCCATCCCACATATTTTTTCAAAGCTCCTTCAATAATTATTATTGTGGAAGGTAGATATAAAGTTGCTAATTTATGTCAAAATCTTTTGACTTCTTTTAAAAGAGGTCGTAACTTGAGAGATGTTAGTACATGGAACTTTCTCCATGCCCAAGGAAAATCTTAGTAATAGCTTTAGTATGTTAGGTACTTGGGCATGTGGGAGTTGTTCCATTTGTCCCTGTATAGTTAGATCTTTTGATAAAATAAATGGTCTTAAGATTTAATCCTGCAGCAGAATATACCTGTAACACAATGAGTGTGGTCTATGCTTTAAAATGTTCCTGCAACCTTTTTTATATTGGTCAGAGTAAGAGTTGTTTTAAAATTAGGTTGCAGGCACATATTAGAGACATTAGGAATAATAAAATAGGCAGTCCCATTGCATGTGGCCTTAATGCAGTTCATGGGAGAATCTATACATGCTTAAGAAAATGTATTTTGGAACATATACAAGCCACTGGTGTCAGTAATTTGAAAAATAAGTTACTATATAAAGAAACTTTTTATTTTAAAATATAATATGACACCCTTTGGCTTGAACTGAGAATGTAATTGGAAATATCTTTTGTAATAGGCTGATTTTATTGGTTTTATTATATAATTGTTTAATTAATGGTGTTATATAAAGTGTATGAGTTTTGGTGTCAGTAATTTGAAAAATAAGTTACTATATAAAGAAACTGTTTTTATTTTAAAATGTAATATTATGACACCCTTTGGCTTGAACTGAGAATGTAATTGGAAATATCTTTTGTAATAGATTGATTTTATTGGTTTTATTATATAATTGTTTAATTAATGGTGTTATTATAAAGTGTATGAGTTTTGTACTGATATCTCCTGGAAGACTGTTAAGCCGAGGCGCTAGAGAGTGAGTTCTGTGAGCAGATTAAACCTATTTCTACTACTTCCCTGGTTTTTGGTCATTTTGTTTGAAAACATTTGTTTTCCCAAAGGATGCTATGAGTATGACTTTAGCCTTGATAGTTCTGGCTTTCTGGATGAACAACTTCATCATCAGAGGAAATGGAAGAAAATGCAAAGGAGACAAGGTGGCCATTTCTCGACCAGGGGATCCTTAACCTGGCCCCTCCCTTAGGTTATATTATAAATTCAACAAAGATGCACACACTGGTTTGTGCCATAGACAGAAGATTTCTCTCTACTTGTATAGAAACATATGAATAATTGCAACCCCTCTCTGCAGAAAAATAACCCGTCGTGTGGTCTGAACCAAATGAAAATAAGACTTGCAAGGTTCATTCTAATCTCTGGAGAATGAAAACACCTTGAACAGATACGTCTTGTGTTGCACCATATTGTTATGGAGAGAGCACCAAGACACAGTCAACTAGGTAAGGGAAGATGTTGACTCCTACAGTCTCTGATAAGCTACTACTATGGGCATAGACTTGGTGAGCACCTTCAGAGGGAGAAGTATGGATGGATGGCAGAGTCCTGAAATGATGAATAACAAGCTGCATTCAGGATGTAGAGATACCATTTGGACTCCCCAGTCATCGTCTTAAGGTAGTAGGCATCTTGGAGATCCACAAAACTCATCCAGTTTCCTTCTGACAAGCATGAAAGGCATGATTGTACCATGACCATGTGTGAAGTTTATTTTGAGACAATACCAGGCATGCCGCAGCTTACCAAAATTATATGATACTAAATTCAGAAATGTGTAAGATCCATACTGTACTAAACTCTTTGAAACAAGCTGAGCTCACTACCAATCTTCCAAGAGCATGTTAGGTCTGACTGAGTTGAAATATTTGGTGTATATTATTGACAGGGCAACTGTTAAGTCAAGGAAAGAAAGAAAGAAAACAAAAATTAAACTATTAAATCTGGGCCATTCCATGCATTAAGAATCAAGTAAGGTCAGGGGGTAGATGGGTGTTACTGAACATTCATACCACATTTTGCCTCACTAACTTTATATTTTACAGTTTAATTAAAGGGAGAATAACCCTTAATATTAAATGGACATTGCAGACAGATAATGCTTTTAACCAACTGAACAGAATTCTGTGTTTAGAGCTGTGTCTCCAGATTTCAGTAGTCCTTTTACACTCCTTTTACCATTTATACCAACACATCAGAAATATACCTAGAGGTGGTGGTGTCACAAAACTTTAATAGAGAGCAGCGTGCTATATGCTTTTTGAGTAGAAAATGAATTGGAGCCAAATTCAAGTACTCCACTGATCAGAGGAGATGCTTGGCCATGCAATGGGTATTATATTATCTTCAATTAAATATTACCTTCTTGATGGAGAATTTACAAGTAACAAACTTGCCCCACTATTATGGATAATCAACAACAAGATGGCATTGCAAAGCTGTGTAGGAAAGCACTCTTCCTACATCCTTTCAAGTTTGCAGTGAAGCACAGACTTGGTTCAACATGCCAAAATGCAGATGGCTTGTCTAGAACTCACAGCTCATCTACTGGGCATGAAACCACGAGTTTTTGGTGTGTGTGTGTGTGTGTGTGTGTGTGTGTGTGTGTGTGTGTGTGTGTGTGTGTGTGTGCGCGCGTATGTGGGGGGGGTCAGTGTGACATAACAGTGTAACTGAGTTGTTGTGTCTTTCGGCTTTTCCCAGTTAGGTGTCACCACAGCGGAACTCCGGTCCGCTAATGATTGGCAGTTGATTTTTACGTGCTGAGTTGCCAGCCCTAACGCACAACCTTCAATGAAGGTACGCCCATTCACGCATGTCTCCACACAGAAGACGCTCTAGCTGAGAGTCGAACCGGTCAGCATCTTACTGAGAAAACAACGCTACCACAGCACCACCACCGTGGACAACAGTGTAACCGAGTAAATTATGGATTTTGCTAAAATTGTGTTTAGATGATGCAATAAGGCTATTGCTATATAGTTTAATCTGTATTGCTGCATGCCGGCATTAGTCAGCAAGGTCAATCAGTTAATGACACGTGATATGTAATTTATAAGAGAAATGATTCAGAGAAGCTGACCTTTCATATAGGGGGGTTGCCATCCTGGAATAAGTTTTCTTTTCTGGACATCATCTTTTTTAATTTCCCCAAGTCTTTTGGGTTTCTAATACTATGACAGGAATGGACTCCATTCCTAAGTACGATTAAAGATCATGAAATTAGTATTATTTCAATATCTGATGTTAGCCAGAAGTGCTGTTCGCAACACCCGCAATGTGCCAGTAATAACTCCTGCAATTCATATGGAGTTACATGTTTCAGTAACATCTCTAAGTACAATTGTAAATGCTTTTTTATAAGACCTGTTGCTTCTACTACTACTGGAACTGTCTTAGTATCCTTTCACGTTGCCCTGGTTTTTGCCTGCAGATCCTAGTATTTCTTTGCGTCTCTCTGTACATAAGACACTGCAGTCATTGGGTGTAGCAATTTCAATGATCAATGCTTCCCTTTTGTCTTTTTTTCATGGACTACCATATCTGGTTTTCTTGCATCTGTTTTTTGAACTGTTGGTAAAGGGTGATCCCATGTGATATAAACTTCATCATTTTCTGTGATGCGTTGTGGCTTGTGCTTACAGTATTTTTTGGCTATCTCAATATTATAATGTTTGCACAATCCCTAATGCAACAGTCTTGCCACTTTATTATGCCTTTCAGTATATAGTCCTTCTACCATTAGTATGTCAGAACCAGCAACAAGATGTGCAACTTTTTCCAGTTCTGTTTTACAAAATCTCCATTTGCCTCTCTCTTCCACATGTTCAATAGACTTTGTAAACCAACGTGTACTTAGTTCACTATCTTGGGCCGCCAATATTAACCTTTTGTCTTTTGGTTTAACTTCACCTCTCCTTAACCATTCCTGCTTTCGATCCTGATCAACATGAAGTTGTTCCAAGAGTTTTCTATACTTGCAACTATATTTATGCATTTTACATATTTCTTGCCTTCTTATCTGATCCTTCACCTTATGTTCTTTAGTTTTTTGGCACATTCAGTTGCCGCCTGATTTTAATCTACTTCTGGTTTGATTTACATTCCTGCTTGACGTAGATATGCTTCTGCTAACCTAAGCAGGGAAGTCATCTTAAACTTATTCTCCTCATGTTTCAAAACTTTCACTACATTTTGGGTCTTTTGAGGCCATCAGATATGTATGCAGTCACCTGATTGCAGATCTAGACATGTTATCAGTTTCAAGGAGGCCCATACCCCCTTCAGAATTGGGAATACATAATCTTGGTATGCACTGATTTTTATAAATCATTTGCGCAAGAAGTATCCTTCTTGTTTTCCTGTCTAACCTAGCCAACACATTTCGGGGCCAGTCAGTCACTCCAAAACTATAAGTTAGGACAGGAAGAGCAAATTGGTTTATAGCTTGGACTTTGTTCCTAGATGTCAATGCTGTTTTCAGTATTCATTTTAGTCTTCTAAAATATTCCTTACTGAGTTTTGTTCACATTTGTTTGTGTTTTATTGTTGATCCTTCATCAGTTCCAAAATATTTATACACTCCATCTTGCTCAGTTTCTTTTATACCACATTCCTGTCCCAAAATAATGTTTTCTTGGTGCTGCAGCTTTTATGCTTTAAAGGTTGCTTTTGCACATTTTGACCAAATGACATACTTGTATCATCTGAAAAAATTTTGACCACTTGCAGTTGTGCTTTCAGTTCCTCATCTGATGAACTATACAGTTTTAAATCGTCTACAAAAAAGATGAGAAGCCTTTACACTTTGTTGTTTGTGGGAGCCAAATTGTAGCCAGGACCTAATCTGTTAAGTAGGCAACTTAATGGGTTAAGGGCAAGACAAAAGATCAGCAATGATAGTCACCCTTGGATATCCTCCTTTGAATTTTTATCTCTGGATTAATAATTTGTCCTTTATCATGACTTATCTGCAAAGTGGTTTTCCACTGTTTCATGGTCGCTGTAATGAAATTGATCATTCTATAGGGAGTATCTTATACATTTTTAAGCATTCTTTTATCCATGAATGTTGGATACTGTTAAATGCTTTTTTATATTGTATCCATGCCATACTTAGATATTTCCACTTTTTTACAGATCTCTATTATGACTTTATTTAATGGCAAATGATCCTTTGTTCCATATGACTTTTTTTATTACTCTTTTGTTCCATTGCCATGATTGAGTTTTCTTCTAAATTACTATAAACTGTAAACATCAATTCCAGTGTATAGTTTATATGTCGGAAGGCAAGTTATTGGTCTATAGTTTTTAGAACAGCTTGCGGGTTCACACTTAAGTAGGAGTATTTTCGTTTTTTGGAATAAAAAACTTCATCAGAATATAACAAATACAAACGAACAGTGACTGACCCAACTTGTATCGCAATCTTGCTTACAAAAGTGTTAATTAACAATCAGCTTAAAGGTATAGTCTCTGAACATAGAGACAATAAGTACATACAACAACCTCTACAAGAGTTGCCTCTACGTCCTGGCAGGTCGGATGACCATAGAGATGAGGCAGAGAATGTTAGTGGCATTACACTGGCACAACGGCAGCAGGAACGCAGATCGCAACCTAACCAATTGGGTGAGGTTAATTTACATATGGCTTCTAATTCTGACAACGGGGGGGCCGCTACTTCCTATAACGGAAGAGATACACTAAATCAGTGGATTAAGACTGAACGAGAATGGCGTTCTATCTTGGGACAACGAAACCCGGAAGGGAATGGCTCGTTGAATGACCAACTCAAACACTTTGAAAAAAGTGTTTTGGACTATCGGAAACTACAGCTAGAAAAACGACTGTTTGAGGGAGTGTAAGCGAAGAGAGGAAATCCCAAAAGGTCTTCGCACGTGGAAGTATCCAATGGGGTTAGTCAAAGATTCTTTATTACATGTTGAACTTCTTGATTTATTTAATAAACATGGCTGTGAACTCTTAGACTGTCTTATTAGAGACAATGAAAGAAAGTTACTTGGCTTATCAGCTAAGGTAAAGACACTTAACAACAGTATCCATTCAGATTTGCTATTTGAACTTAAAATTATTATTTTAATATTTTTAAAAGGGTAGATAATAATATTAGTGATCTAAAATGTTAGAAGGACAATAAATTAAAGAGAGACGAGAATGATTATGCTCAATGGAAAGTTTACCCTCCACCCCCCTTGGGACAAAATAGACAGACATTTTATACCAACAATTCTGTCAATGAGAACTCGTATGTCCCTGATGTTAATAGGGATGGCAATATTGATGAATTCCATCCTGACCCTTTAGAGTATCCCCCTCTGAGGAGGTCCAAGCGACTGAGGAACCAGAGAGGGGGTACAGGTTATTACAACTGGAATCACAGGGGGAGGGGGAAATGTATTAAATGTATCTAATGACTTGGATATTTCTGTAACATCTGACTTTAACCTTATGACCTCAAACTTGATCCCTGATGCACATTTTGTATGTAATGAAGTGGTGAGTGAGAGTTTTCCTGACACATGCAGCATCTTAAGAAATTCCTGTGGAGACTTTAGTATCTACAATTATACTGATTCTATTTTTGATTAGAAATTGGCTGATGTATTTGATAAAGGGCTCTTATTTGTCCCATGTAGAGATGCAGTATTAGATGAAGTATTAATTAATTTAAAACTTTATACAAGGAAGTTAAACTTACGTTTTTTTATTTAAAGGAATGTCTTTTAATTCTATAGATCATGAACTGTGTAAAAGAACTAGCTTATTCAACCCCCCCTTGAATACTGTAGTACAAACATTCGAGGGAATGTGTGAACACGACATATGTAAACTCCTCAAAAATAAGAGAAAGTATTCAGATTTGGACAATAATTTAAATATATATGAGAGTAAACTAGTTAGTGATGTATGCAACAATAGGGCAATCAGAGTTATGAAACCTGATAAAGGGGGTGGGTTGGCCATCATGAACACTAATTCTTATATAGAAAAAATGTTCCACATATTATATACTGATGTATATTGTGAGATTAACTTGAATGAGAAAAATATACCATATAGGAAAGTTGATGTAATTCTAGATGAATTATTGTTAAACAGGGAAATCAGCCTAGATGACTATAATTTTATGTCAGTTAAGTCTCCAAAAATTCCTACCATCTTTGGTATACCAAAGTTACATAAGGATATAGGTAACCCCCCTTAGGCCCATTGTTGATGCAAAGGCATCAAAAACATATTTTATTGCCAGATACATAGATACCCAACTAAAATCAGTATTAAATAATTGTGGTTGGGTTTTAAAGGATTCATGGGACCTCTTAAAGAAAATTAATAAGGATATGTATGATGATGGCCTCATTTTCGTGACAGTTGAGGTTAGGGATTTGTTTTTTGTAATCCCACATGAATTGGGTGTGGAGTGGTTTATATATTTTTATGCAGGTACACCAATATCAGACATGAGCTTATTAGGACCATTAGAACCTTGATGGAATTGGTTCTGGATACCAATGTCATAGTTTTTGAAGCTCAGCTCTTCAAGCAATGTAAGGGTGTAGCAATGAGGGCTATATGTGCCCCTATATTTGCAAATATTGTCCTGACCTTTTGGGAACTGGAATTAATTTTTAATAGCCAATATACCCAATATTGGAAGTATTATGGCAATATGGTATTTTTGGTAATATTATTCTTTGGCATGGTAATATGGAAGAGCTTAACATCTTTTTGTTCTATATAAAGCAAAGTACAGATTTTTTTAGATTTCACCTACACAATAGGGAAAGATGCAATAGATTACTTGGATACTACTATTAAGAAAAATGAGCACAAAAATATTTTACTACAACAATCTTTAGAAAACCTACTTATTCTAATACCCTCCTGCACTTTAACAGTTTCCACCCACTACACCAGAAGAAATCCTTGGTAAAGGGCCAAGCTGTTTGTTTGTCCCGTATGATATCTAAATGGGAGGATTTCTTACAGCAAATTGAAGTATTAAAGAACATGCTTTTGCAAAGAGGTTATCCTGAACCATTTTTGAAAGCTATTCTACAAGAAGTAATAGAAAAAAGGAATAGGGGGTATTATTTTCCTTTACTTGTAAAGATATTTCTCAAAATGAAGGTATATCTAAGGTAGGAATTGATTTTAAAAGGTCAGCCATCTTTAAGTTTAATAGACAATTTACTGACATTACCCAGATTATTCAACACAATTGGAACTTATTTTATACAAGTCAAGATTATCTTGAAATAGTGGGGAAGGCCCCAAAAATTGTCAATCAGAAGGATATTTCCTTCAAGAATATGTTAGAGAGAAATATTATTATTTACACAAAGGTAGGAGGCATGTTGAAATGTGGATTTTGTCTTCAGTGTAAACATATTATGGAGGGTACGGAGATTGATATTCCTAATTATGGGAAATATTTATATAAAAAGAAATTTTGTTGTAATAGCAAATCCGTAGTTTGTCTTGCTCTTTACCAGTCTTGTCCATGTTTCTATATTGGCAAGACTATTAATGCCCTTAGAAGCAGGGTTTATCAGCACTTCTATGACATTAGGAAGCAGGACATTAAAAATGCCTTGGCAGTACATATTAATAATAATGAGGGCCATCATTTTAAGTTCACAGTTTTAGAGCAGGTATCACTGGGGGACGGGGGGGGGTCCAGTCAATGATTTCTTGGAGCTTTATGAATTAAGGTGGCAGATGAGGACCAATGCTACCGAATATCCAGGCCTTAGTAACATCTCTATCAGCCCTATACATAGATTAAGGGCAGAAGGATACATGTGAAAGAATATGCAGTTCATAATATTTATTTATATATGTATATATTTATATTTAATAATGAAATGTTTCCTTTGTGAGTTTATGCATATGGTTTTTATAGATTTTATAGATTTTTTATGTATTTTATATGTATTTTTAAGGTATGTACTTATTGTCTATGTGTTCATAGACTATACCTTTAAGCTGATTGTTAATTAACACTTTTGTAAGCAAGATTGCTATATAAAGTGGGTCAGTCACTGTTCATTTGTATTTGTTATATTCTGATGAAGTTTTTTATTCCAAAAAACGAAAGCGCCCAATAATACTTTTAGCCAAAAGTTAGGTACTGCATCTGGGCCTGGCATTTTCCAGTTAGGAGCTTTTCTTAACTTTGTTTCAATCTCTCTGGACATTATTTCATCCCATTTCATATTCTGTACATTTGAACTTCTTAATCTTTTTTTTACTCCTTCTATCCATTTAGCATCTTTGTAATGTTCTACAGGATCTTCATAGATATGTCTCCAAAATGGGTACATATCACTTCCCCGAAAACTCATGTCACCAAGACTAAATCACCTAAAGTTCATTTCTCCTAAAACTCATTTCATATAAAACTCATTTCACTGACAAGTAGTACTCTAATGCAATTGAAAGGTATATGTCCTTTTCCCCACTGTAGTGCAATTCTAGTGTTAGTATATATATATATATATATATATATATATATATATATATATATATATATATATATATATATATATTAAGGGTGTGTGTGGGGGTGCAGTAGGGGGTGTGGAGGGCACAGCCCTCCACCTAGATGTCTTTTACCAAATAATGTAAAACAAAACCAGACAACATAAAACCAAAATAAATGGGGGGGCTATGCCCCCCACACCTCCCAATGTGGGGGGCTGCACCCCCCACACCTCCCTTAATATATAAACTAACACCAGGATCGCACTACAGTGGGGAAAAGGACATATACCTTTGACTTGCCTTATTATACTGCTTGTCAGTGAAATGAGTTTTAGGTGAAATGAGTTATAGGTGAAATGAACTTTAGGTGATATGGTTTCAGTGAAATGAGTTTTAGGTAAAGTGATACATACCCCTCCAAAATGTATCTATTTCTTCTTTTTTGGTGGTGTTTCAGTTCCTTTTGCCTTGTTTCCCAATTCTCTATAAAACTTTTCTGGGTTATCAAATTGCTTATTTTGTATTGTTTTATTTATCTGCATATCTTCTAAGTTTTTCTGCCTATGCTGATATTTTTAGTTTATTATTTGCAATAGTACATGACAGATCTCTGTCTATTCTGATTCTGCTCAATGCTTTTATCATGTCTCTTTCTGAGTATTGTTATTGATCTGTTCCCTCTTCTATACTCTTCTAACAGTGACACTTCTTGTCTTAATTGTTTTATATATTTTTTTTCTATTTGATACTTCCATGATGGCATTTGATTTCTCCCCTTCCTTTCCCTTGCTACCGTGTGTTTTTGTGGTAAGACTTTATCTGTTATTAATTTAGCTACACATTAGTATATCCTAATTTCTGTGTTCATTTGTTTTATCAAATTTCTAACTTTCTGGGTTTTATTGACTTTCTGTAGTTTATTTCTTTCATTGAACTTACTATGTCTGTCCTTCACTATTAAATCACGCAACTCTTCTCTTAGATCGTTTTCTTCTAAATACCTATGTTATCCTATCATTCTCTAGTAAATTACCTTTCCAATCTCTCCTCAGTCTTTTCTAACCTCCTCTGGTTGATTTTTGTACTTATTGTGCAATGTTTTATATGCCCTAACTACTATTTTTTAACAGCAGCTTCTGTTCTAGAGTCAACAAAAAACCCCACTAGAGCAGCTCTTTCACTTAAGATCCTCTCTTTTGTATACTCTACCTTTCCTACCAGGGATTGATATTAGTCTGTAGCCTGCAGTCCAAACCTCATCTTGGCTTCATCCCTCTATTTTAGCCTTTCCCTCCCGAGTTACTTTCTCCCAATAACTAGGTTGCTCTGCCAGTGTTCTCCAGTAAATTTCAGACCTCTCTTGCATATATTCTGCACCCTTACTTGCAGTCATCCCTATTGGCAAAATAACCTTTCTCCATTCTTGTAATAGATTTGTTTTTATATACCTTTAGCTACTTTATGTATATAATGTTGTGTATGGTCATTATTCTTAAGGATCTGCATCCAAAATCTCACTCTTTATTGCTTGAACTTTACCCCATACTTTTATTATCATTAATTTCCATTTTACATTGTAACTTTTTGCTTCTGTTATGTATATGAAAACATATTTCAAGTCCTGCATTTTTAACAACAAATGTTCTTTTAAACACTTGAGCAAACACTGCCTATTTCAAAATGTTGATGATGGATCTCCCCTATATGTTATAGTATTCATTACAATTTGACTAAATTAGTTAACACAACATATTTTTGGGGGGACTACTACACCATGCTATAACTGAATAAGTAACTAGCTTTGCCCCTCAACTTTACTGTTCTAGCTAATGTTTTTTTTGTTTTTTATGCTACCAGTTTGTGCCAGCGAAGGTACCATCTATGGCAGATGTTTTATTTGATGCCAAACGGTTCTGTCAGAAATTTAATGGTTTACTTTCACTTTCAAAAAAAGCAGGTCAATTTACCATCTGAAATTGAATGAGTCTTTATTAGATTTATCCATATATGAAAATGAAATTTTTTTGTTTTTTGATGTGTGAATGTGAAAATGATGCGGACAATGTTAATTATGTGCATGAAGGCTTTTGTATTGGCAATGAAAAGATGTTTGTCCCTAAAATGCCAAATGTGAATCATTTTATGCCCCCCAAAAAAGTCACCAGCTTTGATTAATTTTGAAAATGTATTATGCAAAAAATGTTATGTGAATATTTGAAGTTTATGAAATCGGAAAGGATGTATAATCTGAACAAGCAAGAATGGTAAACTTTAAATTAACTTAGGAAGGCTAATGATTAATATGTGTTTTTATTAGCTAGTAAAGATGGGAACTGGATAGTAATGTCTAGGTCAAATTATAACAAAATGGTATATGATTTGTTAAGTGAGGATGATTATGTGAAATTAGCCAGTAACTGCGTGACACAATATAATTTGATGCTTTGGGAAATTCTGGGACTGGGAGAAAGAATAGACTTTTTGTCCTCCCAGGATGGTAGAAAATTGTTTATTCACCATTGCAGAGATCCCACCATTTATGCCATGCCTAAGATTCATAAGAATTTAAGGGAGCCTCCTGGTAGACCTACTGTGTCTGGTTATGGCTCTTATTTGGAAAATGTGGCATTTTCTTAGTCACTTTTAAAAATATTTGGGGAAAGTTTCTTCACATATTAAAAATAATAATGAATTTTGGCAGATTGTTAAAGGCATAAAGTAGAAGAAGGAATTTTATTGGGCTACGGTGGAAATCAAATCTCTATACTAACATGAGGAGAAGGTGGGGTTTGGAAGCAGTACAGAAGATGCTAGATGAAAGGCGTCACTTAGTTTTTGGTGAAATTGTTAGAATTTGCTTTGTCACATAATTAGTTCACCTTTTAATAAAGAGATTTTTTTTTTACAAAAAGAAGATGGCAATGGGGTGAATTTTGCCCCTTCATATGCCATTATTTTCATGTCCTATTTTTAGAATGAATGAATGTATGTACCCCTCAGACTTTTTTTCTAAGTTTGTGTTGAAGTATCAGCGTTACTTTGATGATCATATTTTTTATTTGTAAAGGTGACATGGAAGACATTGAAGGGTTCATACAACAGCTGAACAACAATCTGCTTGGTTTGGAGTTTACTTTTCATGTCAGTAGGGATACAATACATTTCTTCGCTATAGAATTGTATGCTGATGGTTGTGATAGAGTGCAATTCAAACCTTATCAGAAAGTGACGTCAGTCAATAATTTTCTACATGCCAGCAGCTCCCAGCCCCCTCATTTGTTAGATTCCTTACCTTATGGAGAATTTAAATGTGCTTATGATCATACTTGAATGGCATTTGTTAGAGAGTTTACTGAAGTAACAGAAAAGCTGTTAAGAAGAGGTTACTCTGAAGTAGTAATAGAAAAATCTAAAAATAGAGTAAAAGGTGGCAGTGGTGTATCAGTCACCACTACTAATATGGAGAGGAGCAGGAAATTCAGGAAGCTGTATTAAAGGGGAATGGTGAAAGGATATTTTTTGTTAGCAAGTTTTCTCCTTTCTCATTTATGATGAAGCAAGTTGTAGAAAATGCATGAACTGTAGTTTGTTATGATGAAGCAGTGGGCGAGCGATTTCCCAAAATGGTGGCTTTTTCCTATGGAAGATTTAATAATTTAAAGGAAATTTAAAATTCTAAATGTGTAGTAGTAGGAGGAAAGAATGTAGGCGTATATGCTAGTGGGAGATGCAAGGTAAGTAGAAGGGTCAAGAATATTTATGATTCCAAGATGAACGGTGGGAAGTATGCTGCTGTTGACAATTTTAACTGTTGCTCATGTGGGGTAGTTTATTTGGTTGAATGTGGTTGTGTTCCTACTAAGTGGTATACAGGTCAAATGAAGAGAATGGCAAAAGTTTGCATATTAGAACATTTGGGAGACATCAGAAATAAATGTATGGACAGCTCAATTGCTGATCATTTTCAAAGCGTGTATGGAGGACATGAGAATTGTTTTGTGTGTGTGTGTTTTGGCTAAACCAAACTTAGTGGGGACAATTTCATACATAAACTGTTGAAATTATGCCAGGCAGGTTTATATTAAATTATAGGATATTAATACCAAAAGGACTGAATTTATATATTAATCTGAACATTTGATTTTAAACATTTTGTATTAGTATTAAAATTCTAGTATGTATGTATTGCTGATGAAAGTTATTAGCACTTTAATTGAAAACAATTATACATATTTAATGAATTCATTATGTTTAATTATTATTTAAATGGCTGCTTGGTATGATGAGGGTTATTCCTTTGAAGGCACCTAGCCGAGGCACCACAATGCCAGTAAAGTTCAGTATGTAGCCCTCCAGTGGCTCATTGTCAGTGTGTGTTTTTGCTTTATTATTTTGTGTTACAATAACATTTCAGTTATACTGATGTTCAGTGAACTTTCACAGTGCCTGATACAAGTGTTTTACTATATGTGTTCAGATATTTCCATTTTAACATTTTATATAAAGTAGAGCTCTTTTATTATCTATTTTTGCTGACTTGTTCCCCACTAAGGCTGCTTTCTGTATCAATCTACCCACATATTTTCCCTCCCAAATACTTCATTATTCTCCTCTCTCACTACAGTTCTCTCTCTACACTGTGACTGCACCCCCTCCATCAGTGTTAGTCCTTTTGAATTGTATCCTCGCTTATACTCAGAATCCCAGACCTTCAGATAATAACCAGAAGAGACTGCAGTGTACATTCTAATCAGTTCTCTGAATTAATAACTTGAGGAAAATTAGAAACATTTTACTGCAATTAATAGCAGTGGCATGCACACTAAACAGGAGTGTCTTATCCTTGGTACCCCCTTCCCTCACCCCAAAAGATGTTTTAACCCATGTTTGTCTACTGTAGAGCAGTTTCAAGTTGAATAAGCAGTACCCAATTAATTTAATTTTCTTTAACAGACTCTTGTCTTGCACTGACCTGTGGCATAGTGGTCTGCAGCAGATAGTTTTGTACTGACTTGTTTTTCTGGTCTGCCTTGTGGTTCCACCAATTCAGTTTGCCCTCGATCCACTCAGGGTCACTCCACTCTCCTACCCTACCCCCATTCCCACCCACCCCACTTATCCTAAATGTATACCCCCAGCCACACTTCCTACCACAATAACCAATAAAATTTACTCCCTGTTTCTTTTCTTTTTCATTTCTTTCACTTCCTTCCAATTAGCACCAACCCCACCAATCAACATGGCCCCCTCCAGTTCATCCATACTCTTTTTATGCCATACTGTTCTGCTACTAGCCCTTCTAACACAACTCCCATCATTCAGTTCCAGATTAATATGTATCAAACCTACATTTGAAACTACCTTCCTATATACCCCATCTAATAGCTACTCGGATACTACCAGCCTCTATTGTACAACTCCACTTTGCTCCAAAATAGACATCCTCCCCACAAACTATTCTACTCCATATTCAAGCTATACCCTCTCCCTTCTACTGCACTTTATCAACTCCAGAGTACCTCCCCATTCACAATGTCTTTGTTCTGTTTTTTCAACATTATTCCAAAGTGGTGATATCCATCCCAATCCCGGTCCTACTGCCACAAATCCCCCTATTGCAACTAACCCGACAAATTGCTTTAAATCATTACATATAACCATCAAATAACTTCAAAGTATCTGTAACAAAATTTCCAACCTGCATGCCTGGCTAAGTTCTTAATAAAACAGACATCCTAGCTACTACTGAGACCTGTTTTTTATTTTATTTTACCAGGGAGGTCTGACTGGGTTTAGTAGCCCATTTTCAGTGGAGGCCCAAGGAGAAAAGCTACACATAAAGAGGAATACAATACAATATGATACAATACAATGTTATATACCAACAAACACTGATGGATACATTTAGTAATAGTTATAAATATTGCAAAGTTTACAAGAACAAGAGACTTGTGTTACAACAACTAATATACATTATTTACATTATTGACAGATCCTTCACTGTATACCAACAGGAGAAGAACATGTTGGACTAAACTAGTCAGCATATCAACCAACATTGAATGAATATATTCAATGATACTTATAATTGTTACAAGTTTACAGGAGCAGAAGACTTGTAGCACAACAACTTACATACAGTTATTTATGTTGGTCACAAATTAATCATTGCAGCCCAGAAAGAAAAATCTATTGGACTAAACCAGTCAGCACATTGACCAATAGTTTAGAACAGCCATGGGAAATGCAGCAGAAGAACTGAAACAGATTGCAATATTTAGTTAATAGTAGTAAGATAGATTAGGGCCCAGATATTTATGGCTACAGAAGAGGAAAAAGGAACAGTGGGGAAGGAAGGATTTGCAGAATGATGAGTTGCTGCAGGTATTAGCTTGGGGACGTGCAGCAGTATGTCCAATTTTCATTTAGATATGTAATAAGTTAAAGCCTAATATAAGAGACTTGGAATTCCTCCCTCCCAAACACAGTACAATAAGGGTAGTCAGAACTAACAAAAAAGAGGTGTCACTGTTATCCTATTCCCTAATATTCAAATTACTCTCATTTACTACTCACATCCCACAACTCTCTAACACTGAAATCTTGGTCTCCTTTCTAAAAGTAAACAACTCTAAAAATCTTTGTACCATAGTACTATATATTCCCCTGGTAACAACATACCTATTCTAAAAGAAATATCTTGGGCCCCCCACACAATAAAAAATTAAACTATAATTCTAGGTGATGTCAAAATCAACTGGTCAACATCAATTCAAAAACTCCATCCAACAATATTAACCTATTTCACTATACCCAACTAATACCTACCCCCACTAGATATAATAGAACCAATAAAGGAGCTTTCTTTAGACTGGATCCTAGTCTCCGACCCAACAAATGTTTCATCAGCTGGCACCCTCTGTAACTGATTACCTTCCTGCCTTTGTTACACAAGCCACTCCCCCTTTCACAAAAAAACATCACTTCAAACATGTCAGGTACCTGTCCAACTTCAACCACATCATGAAAAGCATTAATTGGAAAAATGTAAAAACACTCACCAAAGATGATGCCTTACACTATTTTAACACTACCTTTCTAAAAATATTAGACAGCCTTGCACCCACCTGAACTAAAAGAATAAGAACTAATCATGCTCCGTGGTTAACTAAATCTACTATGAAACTAATGATAACTAGGGACAAAATCTGGAAGCTATGGTATTAATATAAGAATAACTCAGATTTATTAAAGTACAAGGAACTTTGCAACTAGGCAAAAAAATACTTGTATCCAAAGACAAGAACAAATACTACCCAAAGCTTCAAAAAAGAACAGACATAACCCTAAACAATTCTGGTCCTCCATAAGTACTCTCCTAAACAATGGCACAAAAAGTAACCCTTGCCCCCCCCCCCACCCTGACAAAACACCAGATCAAATAGCAAGCACCTTCATCTCCTACTTCATAGACACTATAGCTAATATTTGGGTCTATATTAGATCACCAACTGCTTAAAGAAGCGAACGGTGATTAATTGACCCTATGTAAGTGAAAGCTTACAATCTCGAACTGTCAGAACAGCGATTTTTTTCCTAGGGGAAAAAAATTGCTGTTCCAAAACACATACACACAACACAAGCACGCCAAACAAACAGTAATCCATACACATACACCCAAAATCTTACAACTAACCCTACACTAAGCTATACACACACCACTAAGTATCCACTTATCTTAACCCAAACCCTAACCCTAAGGTCCGTCATTGTCGCACACTTACCTCACCCGCTCCCTAACCCTAACTCACTTAACCCGCCCTAACCCTCATGTCCACACAATCGCACACATACCTAACCTGTGCCCTAACCCTAACTCACCTAACCCCCCCAACCCTCACATCCACACAATCACACACTTACCTGAACCCGACCCGTAACTTTCCACCACAGCGCTGAAAATACTGAAGCAACAGAAACGGACAACCAAAATCTTTCCTTAGGAAAGATTTCGGGTTTCTGTTGCTTCGATATTTTAAGCTTTCGCTCCGTAGTGTTCAATATTAGAACATTTGAAGGTTTTAAACCTCAGTGTTCTAATATAGACCCCCTAATATTACAGCCACATTCTCTCAATCTCTCCCCACAACTAACATTCCAAGCAATACTCCTCTCTCTCAACATACACAGCCCCTGTCTCCACTCCCTAATACAGACAAACTAGGTCAAACTACTCCCTGTACTCATACCCCAATATCTACCCACACAAACTTAGCTAATTCCATTTCCTTGCCTAAATTCAAACTCTCTACTGTCCCAACAATAACCATAAAAAATACTTCTAAAACTAAAACCCAGCTCAAACACAGCAGAAGGATTACCCACAGACTAGCTACAAATTGCTGCAGAAGCTATAGCTTACCCTACTAGCATACTCATAAATAGCTCCATCCAAGAATCCTATGTTCCTAACCTCTGGAAAAAAAGCATACATTCTACCTCTCCACAAAGGGGGTACATCAACCAATATTTTCAACTTTCCCACTATAGTTATTTTATCCCCCATCTCCAAATTCCTAGAAAAATGTGTACATACACAACTTCTATACAATTTCTTCTGAAAAATCAAATCCTCTCTAAAACTCAGCATGGTTTCAGACTAGGCCATAGTACTTCATCGGCCCTAGTATCTTTTATGGACTTAGTCAAGAAAGGCCGTGACTGGGAAGATTGTCTTCACCTTATTTCTGGACTTATCTAAAGCCTTTGATACTGTCTCTCACTCACGCTTTCTTTCCCAGCTTTCTAACATCTGGACTATCTAGTTCATCTCTCAACTAGTTCTAAAGCTACCTATCTGACAGAGAACATGCTGAAAAATGGAAACACACTGTATCCCCATAAATTCAAAACCCCACCGGTGTCCCCCAGTGCTCCATATTAGGACTTCTAGTATTTAACATTTTCGTCAACAACTTCCACCTATCATTTCAACAAGGGTCTCTTGTTTAGTATGCAGATGACTCTTCTATAATCTGCTGTGTTGATAATTCAACACAGCTACAACAAATGACTCAATCTGCATTTTCCACCATAGAGACATGGCTCCATAATAACCACCTGTCTTTAAACTAAATAAAACCAAATTTATAATATTCACTCCAAGGAAAAATACCTCCATTAACAAATCTCAGTTTCACATTCTGTCCCTGAACCACATAAAAATCGAATTAGTTACCCACACCAAACTGCTAGGTGTCATAATTGACAAAAACTTAAAATTTTTGTTACACAGATAAAATAACATCAGCAAGACTCACAAAAAACTAGGACTTATCTACAAACATAAACATTTCCTCTCCCTTCCTGTCTAGGGTTGCCACCTCTCCAGGAATGCCCGGGAGTGTCCAGAATTTTTATAGCATCTCCCATCTCCTGGAAGTAATTCAAAAAACCCTGAAATATCCAGGAATAATAACATTACACTCTCGCTTAATTGGAACTCAAGTAACCGGCATTCACTCACACATGATTGCACTCACTCTGTCTCTCTCGATCTCACACACACACACACACACACACACACACACACACACACACACACACACAGAGTCACTTCCTTATTCATACCCGCATTCATTCACACATCTCAGTCAGTTTCTCGATCTCAGGCACACACACAGTCACTTCCTCATTCATGCCTCCATTCATTCACATATCACACTCGGTCTCCCGATCTCACAGACACACATAGTCACATCGTCATTCATACCTGCATGCATTCATACATCTCTGTCTCTCTCTCTCTCTCTTTCACATGCACACAGCCACATATCCACTTACCTCTCAACTGTACAGATTTTCACAGAATGTCCAGATTTTTGCCCCATTTCTTATAACATTGTAGTTTTCTGGCATATTAATGGCAAATAATTAAATACTGAAATTAGAAAATAATGACAGACATTTGAGTTTCAGACTTCATACCCTTCAGAAAATTTATGCTAATGCACAACCTGTTATGCTATCAGCTTTCTAAGTTTGTAAGAGCAATATTTAAAACTTGTCCCTATTTTGGGTCTTTGTCCCACTTTTATTTATGCTTTTGTCTAGATTTCTTGCTCTAAGAGGTTGAGAGGTATGCCACTTGACTTATGCAGTCATTCACACATTGCACTCACTCTCCCAATTTCTATCACACACACACACACACACACACACACACACACACACACACACACACACACACACACACACACACACTCTCTTGCTCCATACCTCTCAACCTCTTAGAGCAAGATATCTAGACAAAGCCATAAATAAAAGTGGAACAAAGTCCCAAAAATAGGGACAGTTTTTAAATATTACCCATTATTTACTGCTTTCTCCAGATTTTTTGTTTTTAAAGTTAACTTATCCGGCATCTACCAGGAACAGGGGAGTAAAAAAGCTGCTTAACCATTTCCTTACTTTTATTATGTATTTCACTTTCTTGGGTTGGTTTTCCAAACAAGAAATTTCTTGTACATAAAAAAATTAACAGTGCTGCATCTACATGTTTTTTTTGGGTGTGGCTGGACTATCATCCATGTATGACACCTTAAGATCGACCCTCTAGCTGCCTGCTGCTCTGGAAGCAGAGTCTGTACTGTACCAATCCCCATGGGTGCTGGATAACTTAGTCTACTGTACTTAATTTGTTGCCTTGGCTGCACTGAGCATGATCAATAAAATCTCGCAAGTTGCAATAGCTGAATCAAAGCATTTGGATTCTGAATCTGAAAGTTGTATAAAGGTAAAAAAGACGTATCACTGTTCAATGATGAATGGTTAAAAGAAGACAATTTAAAGGATTGG
Source organism: Protopterus annectens (assembly GCF_019279795.1). NCBI lineage: Eukaryota > Metazoa > Chordata > Ceratodontiformes > Protopteridae > Protopterus > Protopterus annectens. Next base: position 391,818,348 of record NC_056748.1, on the reverse strand, counting down.
TTGAAAAAGAAAACAGAGTATGAAGCAGAATGAAAAATTTGCCATCACACATTAACAGTAAAGTACAAGGGATGCAGATCAGTAGTAGTGCATGCAACACTAGCGAAACATAATAAAAATCTGAAGCAGATTAAGCAAAATACAGTCATGATGAGCTTCTTCAGAAAACCAAATACCAAAGAGAACAATCTTATAACAGCTGCTGAAGTACCTCTAACTTACCACGGTGCATCATCACAGCTATGCAAGTCAAGATTGCAGTAACAAGATAATGGGAACTAATTTCCCAGAATCTAGTATTGCAAAAAAGATTGCTTGCAGCAGAACGAAAGCAACTAATATAACTGAAAATGTTCTCGCGCCTGCTTCAAAAGAACAGTTGATCTCTGACTTACAAGAACCAAAGTACTTTTCAACAGCAACTGACTCTTCAAACAAAGGAAACGTTAATCTTTTTCCAGTTAAAGTGCAGTATTTTTCAAAACAAGAAGGAATAAATCATGGTTTGCTAGACTTTTATTTTTTTCAAAAACATTTTTATTTTTTCATTATAAACATACACAAATGTACATATAACAAATACAATAAAACAATAACAAACTATTTACAATATTTACATTCATCCATGATAAACAATCATTTTATCCATGAAAGGTTATCAGTATTTGTTCAAAAGGTTTCTCAATTTTTGCCATACTATTTTTTGAGTAATGTTATGAGTTCTATAACAAATGGTTTACAGTTCCTTTTCACAAACAACTTTTGCTAAATTAATTAAATCTTTAAACATCAAATCATGTTTACTTTTCCAGTTCAAAGTAATAACTTTTCTGTCAATTGCAAGAATTGACCAGAGTAACTGAATCTGAAATTTAGGTATTACATTAGGTATAGGAACATTAAATAGGAACATTAAATAGGATTAGTGAATTAGAAATATGACCGTTATCAGACCATAGAGCATTTACAAAATATCTAAATGAACACGTGAACCCAGTTGGCCTCTACTAATTCATCATGTTCCAACATTTACTTTCACTGCTTTTGAGTATAAGATTTATTATTGTGTGGAGTATAAAAACTCCTTTTCATAAATTTCCATGTATACAATCTCCAATATAATTAAGAAGAGGTACCATACGTAGACTTCAATAACAAGTTTTTTGGATTCATCAGATAGTTGTTCTCCATTAATCTTTACATAGTAATTCCAAAAATCTGAATCAAACTTTAGAGTGTCTTCTCTTAGTATCTTATCGATAGGTGAGATACTTAATTTTTGATTATCTGTATTTTCAAGACACCTAATAAAAAGCTGAATCAAACTAGGTATAGATTCAGTCTCTAGGTTGATTGATACTCTTTTGTTTTCTATAACTGCCATAATGAGTGTATAAACAACCAACTGTCTTGACTATTATCAAAACTACATAAGAGAGTTTAGTGGTTTGTTACTCTTATTTTCAATAAAATGATGCCATAATATCATTTTCCTTTAATTTTTGCATCGCATTGATGTTGAAAGAATCTAGGCAATCAGGGGAGTATGCTGTAGGGAATATAAGAAAAAAAAATGTTTTTGCTGTAATTTCAATTATATTTTTAGTTATTAAATATTTGATTAATGTCATAAGAAAAATAATCAAACTTCTTATTAAATAAACAAAATTCACATGAAGGCCAATGAACTCTTGTTTATTTCATATTGTTCCATAAATTGATTTTCTGTAGTTCTGACATCAGTTATATGATTCTCATGTATTGTTTTCCAGCCAGACATATAGGTAGGTGTGATTCAATATAACATTACATTAATTACAACTGATTTGGAGTAAAGATCTAAGCTAGCGAAAGCTATCCCATTACTGTTCCAAGCTTTAATGTGTCTTTTATATGCAATCCTAGGTCTTAAGGGGAACCATAAAAATGTAAGTAGCATGGAATCTTATTTTTTAAATACGTTTTTGGGAGGGGGTAGTAACAATGACTGTATATAAAACAAAATGTTAGGTAAAAATTATCATTTTAATTAAAGAAAGCCTATCCTCCATTGTGAAGAACATTTTATTCCATCTTTTGATTAGTTCACTAATGGTGCTTATTAAATGATTGTAGTCTAATTTAACAGACTCTTTTCATGTACTCTTTATCCTGACACCCAGATATTCTAATACATCATTCACCCAATTAAACAGGCTATCCTCTCTTAGGTTTCTGTTTGATCTTTTTGTTAATTAGCAATGTTTTGGATTTATTATGATTAAATTTAAGCCCCAAAATTCTTTCAAACTTGCTTAAGATATTTATAACATCATGCAAAGAACCATCAATATCACCCAATGTTAACATATCATCAGCAAGTAATTGTATCTTAGGACAATAGTCCTTATTAAATTGAAAGCCTTTTATATTTTGCTTGTTTTTGATATATGTAGCAAAAGGTTCCATTGAAAGAGCAATCAATAATGGTGACAAAGGACAACATTGTCTAGTTCCCTTGAGAATTTCTAGTGGTGAGGATAGACATGATCTGATTTTCAAATAAGCCTGTGCCCCACTATAAATTTTCATTAATAAGTTGGCAAAATCTGAGGAGAATTCAAGACCAATCAGAATTCTTTGTAGATAAGACCAGCTAACAGAATCAAAAGTCTTTTCTAAGTCTAACCTGATATTTTTTTTGTATTTGCATGCCATGTCTATTAATGCTAGTAATTTAATAATGTTATCTTGCACTTTTCAGTGAAGAATGAATGCTGTCTGATCATTATGTATTAGATTAGGTAATAATTTCTTTATCATATTAGCTAATATTGTCATGAAAATGTTATAATCAGTGTTGAGTAACGAAATTAGACTATATGACTCACAAAGATTTGGGGTCCTTACCTTGTTTTAATATGGGGGAGATGATTGTATTTCCATGATGGGGGTGTTATACATTTTTGCTTAACCATAGTAAAGGCACTCATCATTTTCTTTATTATATATTCAGGAAAAATCAAATATAATTCAGGAATTATTCCATCCAGTCCTGGAGTTTTATTATCTTTCATTTTTTTTTTATTTGCTCTTTCACTTTTGTTAGTGTTATTTGTTTATTTAATATGTTATTGTGTTGCATTGACACCTTAGTAGTTATATTTTATTGAATAAAAGTATTTATTACATTATCTGTCTCAAAAAGTGGTGTGTTATTATTTATATCTTCATAGTAGTTTTTGAACACTTCTAATATGCCCATTAAGTTAGATGTACTCTTAAATGAACCATCACTTTTATATGTAATCTCATTGATACGATTTTGATTGTTTATTTTTTTTTTGGATCTTACTGCTATTTTATGTAGATATTTGGGATTTACAGCATAAGATTGTAATTTAAATTTTTCCAGGTTTATGGCTACCTTATGATTCAGAACTTCTAAATATTTTTCATTTAACTTAGTAATTTTGTTATATGCTACTTTGTTGTTTGGTTTTGCATCCATTTTTATCTTGTCTACGTTTTTTTGTAAGTCTAAAAGTTCTTTGTCCCACTCTCTCCTTTTTTTAATGTAGCAAGATTTTATTCTACCATATATATAAACTTCAAAGGTGTCCCATAGTATAGTATCAGTCGCTTCATCATTATCATTTGTGTCCATAAACATGTCTATTTCTTTCATTATCCATTCCCTAAAGTCTTTTAACTTAGTTATGTAAGCAGGAATTCTCTGTAGAAATCTTAAATCATCTGTATGCATAGTTAATGTAAAGTTTATAGCATTATGGTCCAAATGTGGACAAGTCATTATAGATACATCACTTACTTTAGAGTATGTATTATTGGATACAAAGACCTTATCGTTGTTTGTTTGTGTGCCAAACCGATATGAATAGTGAGTATAGAATAAGGAATAATGTTCTCTTAGACCATGTATATCTTTAAGGTTTATCTGGTTTGTAAAGTCATTTAACTTCTTGGCTTGAGATGTTAGTTTTATTTACCATTTTTAGAAGTATCATTACCTAATAATAGGCGGATAAAATCACCTATTGCTATAATTTCCCCTTTTGCATTTAAAGTAATCTGGTCCAGATATTTGTCAACATATTTAGCACTCAGTCCTGGTATCCAGTATGTATTAATCAAATTATACTTCCTATTGATTTCCAAAATAACCATGCTTAGTATCCCATCTTTATTTGAAATTGTATCTATAATTCTTGGTATAGTATAAGTATTTTTCCATAGAACAGAGTGCCCCTTCTCTTAGTCTTAAAACATGAATCAGCCAGAAAGGTATAGCCAATAAATGAGTATTTTTGTAGATCTTTTTTTAATAGGTGGGTTTCCTGTAAAAAGATGAACTGGGCTTTATGCATTTTGATATATTTAAGCAAACCAGCTGTTTTGACATTATTGTTCAAACCAGTAATATTTAATGATAAACATGTATAAGTCACTGACTGTAATGTGTATGTTATTACTAACCGAAATACCTTTCTTCCATGTTGACTTGAAATCTACTGAAAATTTACTTATCATGGATGCATAATGTGTATTAAGCACTACTTTCAAAATAAAACTATTTACAAACAAATATATGAAACATAAAGTTTCTGGTTTAGTTAAAAACTTAACTAAACCATCCATCCACCACCTTTCCAATACCAAACAACACAAATTATCCATCTCTGCTTAGACTATAGTATAAAAACAAAATGAAAAGCATTATGAAAGCAACTAAAGAAACCTGAATCCATGAAATATACATTAGAATGAGAGTGTCCAATATATGGGAAGCTATATGAATGTCACATATGAAAATAGCACCTCTAATACATAGATATGCCAGAAATACAAATCAGGTCAATGTATGTATAAACTTTAGAAGCAGAAGGTAAAAAAGATTGTCAGCATTTCCAAGACTTTTCAAAAAACATCAGATGATTTAACCATTTTATCAGTCATCTATCTAACATTTTTCATGTAAGGATCTGCTGAATATATATAAGACTTATTACAACATAACTATTATATTTTGCAATTATACACATATTACTCATATGTATTAACAATATTTATGTTGACATCTTTCATCAGGTAGGGGGAAAGAGAGAGAGAGAGAAAAAAAGGGGCCTCACAACCCTCTGTTTAGTTACTAAAGGTTTAGTTATATAACATAAGTCTGATGTTAATATGCATAATGAGTTTTCTAATACAGCTCCTAGTTCACTTGATGTCATTTAGTTACTAATAGTGTCATTGAATCTGCAAAATGTATGCATCTATAAGAAAACATAGGCATTTTCGAAGATGTTAAACACTTTTATCAGAACTAATTATTTACCATTTAAAGAATCTAGTGAAGGATAACAAAATTTCAAAAGAAAAGAATTCTAAGTACAACAAGTTTAAAAGGTCAAATGATGTCATAACTGTTGTTTACTCAAGTCGCAGCTTCATAAACTTGTTAAAAAGTATCCAAATAGGCTCATGCACAACAGAAGTTGTCTCTAGTGAAGAAAAAAGCATTTTCAGTGGGAAATGCAGATTTGAAGCTTTTAGAGTTTACAGAAAGCAAAAAAAAAAAAAAAAATGCTCAAGCTGTCTTGTCAGTGCATGCCATGAATCTCCACCATAAGAACAGTGACACAGACCAACAGTTTCCTCACAAAACTTCAACATCAAGAAAAAATTAACCCTTTTATATAAAAACAGCTATTTAGAAGTAACAACTGCCTTAAATCAGAAATCAAATTATAACATTTCAATCATTTACCCACCAGTTAAAAAAAAAAAATATATATATATATATATATATATATATATATATTATATTTAGCTAGTTATAAAACACCATTAATGTACTGTATTAATGTTTAAATGTATCTAAACAAAGAGTCTAAAACATCTAGCTGGAAACACTAATCAGAAACACCTTGCTACCCCACCACTGATCCACTAGAAAAAATGCACTTTGGTATTAAGTCAAATTATACGATTACTGAAGAATTAGAAGACGTACATCATTTGTAGTTATTTAAAAGGGAAAAGTATGTAAAATACTTATAATGGGGAAAAGAGAGAAAAGGAACATTAGTAACAAAAAAGAATAGGAAGAGAGAGAGAGAAAGAGAGAATATTATTTAAATATTTAGATTAGATGGATTAAGACAGAAAACTGTAGATTGCAAGCAAGACAAATTTTATGGAAAGGCTGCTGCAGACATGCTTAAAAGAATTCCACAGGATAAGAAAAGACACTTCAAAGCTGATGCTGATCAATTCTACAACAAGTGTTTAAACTAACTAGACAAGTGGTATAATTACTAGGATTCAGAATTTCAAACAATGAAAGCTTTAACCTTGAAAGAAGCAGTGATATGGAGCTTATTTTAGGAACTGGCAGACAAGTTGCGCATTGACATCGACAAAGACAAGTAGTATGATGACTACTGTATTCTGTGTGATGTTCAAACAGAGCTGGTGGAAAAAAATGAACGAATGGTCGATCGTTGGAAAGATTTTTTTGCAAAACTGACATATAGGAAGTGTAGTGAGGAACTCTTTAAAATTGTATCCTTCACATTTTCTATACCTGAGTCAAATTCTTTGTGTGAACGAACTTTCAATGTGATGAATTGTGGACCAAAGAAAGAAATCATCTGGGACTTGGTGTTTTGCGAGCTAAACTGCAGGTGTGCAAAAATTTGAGGTACAGTTGTTAATAAAAACATCCAAATTGTTGGCTGCTTCAAGATCTGATCAGAAATATACTTTTACAAGAAGTTTTCATGACTCTACCAAAGCACACTGAATGAACATTTGAATAATTAGTTTACAGTTGTATTATTGTTTTCAACTTTTCCTGTACACAGTATTTTTGTACTGTCATTATGAATATTAACTATATCAAAGATTGATAGTCTCCAAGTCAGACAGCACTTAGGCCAAATGATGCGGTTTGTGTTTAACATTAAAATAGCATCTCCAGGAATTAGCCTTATATGAGGTGGCAACCCTAATCCTGTCCCTTCTTACACAAGTGCCTGCTTCCTCCTATCTACTTCCTTCTCTAGTCTATGGTTGTTTTAATTGTTCTACTATTAGTCATGTTGCCTTAACCCATAATTTACTCTAATGTTTTTATCATTCTAATTCCTCCTAGCTCTGTATTTCCTATCCTGCTCTAAAGGACCTGCCTAGTCTGTAAAGACCCCTCAACTACCTATCACAACCTACTTCCACTTAACACCCCCACTTCCTATTACAATAATTCCTGAACAGTACTTAATAAACTTTACACCCTCCCCCTTACATATACTTATTATTACCTCCTGCGTTTACCAACTAAACTTAACTTCCTTTCACATCTGTAACTTTTATAACAACCCATATCAAACTTTTTTCCCTCAGTCCACTCTACCTCCTACAACTCTCTCACCCTCCTTCTGTCACCTCTATTTTTCTAGTTTTACCAACTAAACTTAACTTCCTTTTATATTTGTAACCCTATAACAACTCATATTAAAATTTCTTCTCTGAGTCCACTACCTCTTACAACTCTTTCCCTCCTTCTGTTACCTCTATTTTTACCTGTTACTAGACACCTTTACACAATACAAGATACCTTCCTTCACCTTGCACCACCCTTACCTATTCAACCCAATGGCCTCTAAACATAACTCTATTTACACATACCTCCTACTCTTACCTACTATTCTAGCTTCCCTAACTCTAGCATTCACACTAACCTTCTTTGAACATTATTCTCTGGTAAAACAGCACCACCACTACCAACCAACCCAACCATTCTCACATATAAATTCCCACAACCACATTAACATAACCTGTACTTCTAGCTATTCCCTTCCAAAGTACCTCAGATCTACCCATATCACTTAGTTCCATGACAAGAAACCCCCTTAAAGCTACTTTAAAATCATAAAACTAATACAAAAACCTCAACAACATCCCCTCTTAGATGGTAATATCCATCCAAACCCTGGTCCCGATATAAGACTTCCCAGTGACCCACTTAACCAAAAACCCCACACCACCTCTACCCCAACAAGTCCATCTAACTCCCTTCTGATAGCTCGCCTTAACATCCGTAGCATTAACAATAAAATATCCCATCTTCATGCACTCCTAGATGTACACAAATTTGATATCCTCTGTATTACTGAAACTTGGCTTAAACCTTCAACCAAAGACCATGAGATTACCCCCCCCCCCCAGGATATAACATCTGGAGAAAAGACCGTATTACCAAAAAAGGTGGGGGAGTAGCCATGTTTTATAAATCAGAACTCCAAGTATCACCCTTCAATGTGCCACTTCCCACAAACACCATTGCAGAAACCCTTTTAGCCAAACTGCAAATCAATAACTATAAATCCATCTATATAATCTGTTCCTATCTTCCCCCTGGTAACAATATCAGTACTCTAGAAAATATACTTAGTGGCCTATCTATCCACCTACCCCAGGAAACCATTGTGTTAGGTGACTAATATAGACTGGGCTACCTGTAGGTCCCCCAATCCCATTAATCACATAAATCTTTATGGTTTCTCACAAATCATAACCACCCCTACTAGAACCCACAAACAAAGTGGTAAGAAAACCATACTAGACTGGATTCTCATAAACAGTCACCCTACTACTTATAAACCAGGAACCCTTCCAGATGACATCAGTGACCATGCTCTTACCTATATAATTAAACAAAAACTTCATAGGCCCAATCCTACTATTTTCAATACCTCCCGTTCAAAAAAAAACTTTCACCCTGAGAACTTCCAAACAGAACTGAAGGCATGTGACTGGTCACCACTGCTCCATCTTCAACGTGATGAAGCAGTCACCTACTTTAATACTAGATTCCTTCAAATCCTAGACTTCCATGCCCCCTATCGCTCATCCCGAATAAAGACCAAAACTGCCCCATGTCTCACAAAACAAACTAGGCAAAAAATCCACCTAAGAAATAAAATCTGGGCCAAGTGGAGAGCCTCTAAAAGTCCTTCTGACCACCTTTACCTTAAACAATTAATAAATGCCACCAAAAAAGAAATTCTGCTAGACAAAAAAAACTTTTACCTTCACCTCCAACAAACCCACAAACAAAAACTACAAAATTTCTGGTCAGCTATGAACAAATTACTTCACCCAGGGCACACCAAGTCTCCCACCCCATCAGGAATCACCCATAAGAACCCTAAACTGATAGCCGATTCCTTTAACAACTACTTTATAGAAGCCGTACAAACTCTAGCTAATACTCTACCACCCACTAGCTCCCTCCCACTGAATACCACAACAAATTCAGTTTCTTCTTTTCGCATACAACCAGTACCTACATCCCTCGTTCATAACCTCCTTCAAAAACTCAAGCCATGCACTCCTTCTGCTGACTGTATACCAGCAGAATACCTGCAAATTGCAGCTAAGGTCATTGCCTACCCTATTTCTATCCTTATTAATAGAACTATTTCAGAAAGTAAAATCCCTCTTATATGGAAGGTCTCTCACATCATTCCTCTACACAAAGATGGGACATCAACTGATATTTCCAACTTTAGACCAATCTCCCTATTCTCTTCTATAGCTAAAATAATGGAAAAATGCATCCACCAACAACTACTTGACCATCTTCTCCACAACAATTTACTTGCCAGCTGCCAACATGGTTTCAGACCATTCCATAGTACTTCAACTGCCCTGCTATCCTTTTCTGACTGTATAAACAAAAATTGTAACAATAACTCTCTTTCCTCCACTTTATTTATCGACCTTTCAAAAGCCTTCGATATGGTCAACCATAATCTGCTTATGGAGGTATTAAAAGCCCATTCACTGGATGCACAGGCATTACTCTGGTTTAAATTCTATTTAGACAACCGACATCAAGCAGTCCTTTGGGACAATAAGCTTTCAACTCCCCTCCCCGTAAACCTTGGAGTACCTCAAGGCTCTATCCTAGGCCCTCTTCTCTTTTCAATGTTTATTAATGACCTAAATACTAAAATTCCTCAAGCCACCTGCATACAATATGCTGACGATTCTACTTTAATCTGCTTAGCTAGGTCCCCAACCACACTCCAGACCCTCACCCAATCTGTATTTCATACTGTTGAAAATTGGTTCATACAACACTGCCTCCTCCTGAACCCCCCAAAAAAATGATTACTCTTTACTCCTACTTTAAAATCACCACAATTTCTCTTCACTATAACCTCTAACAATGGAACCACCATATCCCCTGATACCACAACCCGTCTCCTGGGCATAACCATAGACAACTTTAGCTATGATGATCACATCAACACTACCATAAAATCTGTCAGCAAAAAACTAGGTTCCCTGTATAGAATCAAACCCTTCCTTACACCAACAGCCAGAACCACTATAGCCCAGACTCATCTGATCTCTACCCTGTTTTATGCTTCTGCCATTTATACTAACCTTTCTAAAAACAACCTTAACAAACTTGCCACTAGCTATAATAACATAGCCAGATTTGCTACTGGTAACCCTTTTAGAACCCACCACTGTCTCAACCTCAAACAATTGGGATGGTTAGAACTGCAGCACCAACTACTCTGTCATCAACTTACTATAACCCAAAAGATACTTTTCCACCCTAATAATACCCCAATCCTCACTAATCTGACCACCCCTTACAAAAACCTTACAACTCTTCGCTCAGCCAATAAGCTTCTAGTTTCCACTATTAAATAAGCTGGAGACTCACTTTTCACTAACACAGTGGGTAAAGCCTGGAACCAGCTTCCAAGTGAACTTTCTACTCTCTCTTCCACACATCTTTTTAAAAAACATCTCAAAGAACATTTTAAAACTCACTGGCTTTGCCCCTGCACGAACACTGACTGATTTTCCACTTTACTCATTCCTGCTCTCCCTTTTACTTCCCTTCTCCAGTGTACTATATTGCTCAAATTTTTCAATGTCCTTTTTGCTGTAGTATGTTTCCTACCTGTACTAACTGTAGTATGTTTCCTACCTGTACTAACAATAACAAAAAAAAAAAAAAATTTGTTAAAACTTTTTTAAAATGTATTACTCTTTCAGAAGGGAATATTTTTGTTTTTTTTTTCTTTCACAAATATTCCAATACTGTTATCTGTATTTGATAATAGCTTTTTTATATTAATATTGTATAATGTTTTTCTGTCTATGCTTGGAGCTTTTCTCCCCAGGCCTCTACTGAAAATGGACATGTATCCAGTTAGACGAGCCCGGTCAACAAATGTAAATAAATAAATAAATAAATAACTGGTGCCCCATTACTAACCAACCTCTAATCCTCCCCCAAAACTAAGCTAGAAATATGTTATAACAAAATAGCCAAATTTGCAACAAATCACCACTCCACCCACCGCTGTGTACCTCTAAAAACAAACTGGCTCGAATTTCCCCACTATCTCACTATCTCCAACTAATTACCACAGACAAATTATTTACTAAACCACAGGATTGCCCTGCCCTAAACTCCTTATTTTCCCAGTATAATCCCAATAGGTTTCTAAGATAAAAAAAAAAAAAAACAGCTCCTTTAAATTCAGAAACCTAAACTACGTGCTGGTCTACTACTATACGCCTGGGTAATAGCCAAAACCTGGAACAGCCTTCCTCCAGCCATTCACACTACACAATGCACTGTTTCATTCAAAGAAGCTCTGTGCACTCACCTTTACTCTAATTGCATCTGTAATTGCACTAAGCCTCCTCCTTCTGTAATCTAGTTCTTAGTGCCTTCCTATATCTCCTTTCCATCTCACATTCTTCTCTATCTCAAATACACTACCATTCTACACACTCTCTCTATACTATTTACTATTAGCAACTTTGTCTCCTGACCTCTATCTCTTACTTTATTACTCTCACCCTTGTACCTTGACTGTAATCACTATCATTTTCCTACTGGTGCCTTCCTATATATTCCTCACTTTTCCTTGTATACACTGCAACTCCTGTGCATGGCTGCTAATAGCCTCTTAATGTATTCTCAACCTTTGAACTTCAGTTATAATATGAGAGCTAAGCATTTTTATATCTACCCATACTACTATGTCAGATATAGTTGTATTGTAATTAAGTCTATCAAGCGTGTTTAAATATTCTGAATGTACTACTCTGTAACTATATTTTCCCTCTGTTTTCTATATATTATAAATGCATTTTTTTACTGGTGCTTTTTATATTCTAAATGTTTTTTGTGGAGCTTTTCTGCCCAGGTGTCATATGAAAATGGGATTTGCCTGGCCCAGTGGACTTTCCTAGTAAATAAATGCCAATAAATAAATAATAAATACATTAATAAATAAATAATTATTTGTTGTCCATTTCCTGCAGACATTCTACAGAAAGTTCCAAAGTATCTTCCTGTGCCACATTCCCTTCAGTTTCATCCTGTGTCATCCATTGCTCTTTCATATAGGAACTCACTGGCCTATCCCTCCACACCATTGACTGCATCAGAGTTGCCACAGGTTCCTGTTCCTCCCCTTGCTGTGCAACTCCAAATGGATGTTTCTGCTGGTTTTCTATGGAAGGCTCCAAAGTATCTTCATATGGTAAGTGATCAGATGTTTTTCGCTCTGCAAGTTTCTCCTTAATTTAGGAATCCATTGCTGCATTCTGTTGGGGTGTTTTCTGAGTTAGATTTTCTACGCTAAATCCTTCATTCACAGTTACTCCATAACCTCAGTTTCTATTTCTTTAACTTCTTCATTATTAACCCTCTTTCCTACTTTTCCTGTGTTTTCCTATTTTTTTGTATTGTAAAATTGTCCATGTCTGGATGCCTTTGCCTGTATTTGTGTTGAAATGTCTTTGGTGCTGCTCTTTTTTATTGATTAGTTTTCCTTTTTTTGCATAACTATTACACCATATCAAGTTTCTTTTCTTTCCCATGTCTGTATTTCTGTTTCAGATATCTCCTGATTTTCCTGTTTCTCCTTCCTTTGGGGGCTCATTCCATCTTGCTGTGATGTAACCTGTGTTAGACTTTCTACAGTAAATCCTTCGCTTCACAAGTATTCCATAACTTCAACTTCTATTTTTTTACTTCTACTTTATGAATCTTTTCTATGTTCCCTCTTTGTGATCTTATTTTTTATTGTGAAATTTTCCATATCTGAATGCCTTTGCCTGTGTTTCCCTTTGAATATCTTTGGGGTTGCCTTTTAGGTATTGATTAATTTGGCTTTCTCCTTTGCATAAATATTTTGTAATATCAGATCTTTCTTTCCCCTGTCCATATTTTTTTTGTATACCTTTCAAATGTCTCTATATTTTGTTCTTTATATTTTTGCGCCCCCTCAGCTACTTCTTTTTCCAAATGGATCAAGGTTTTTGGTCTATATAATGGTTTTCAGAAATCTGTTGCATTAACAAGCTTCTGACAGTTTTTCCTGTGGAAGTATTTTTTTTCTCTATATTCTCTCAATCTTTTTGTTTATCTTCTGTCTGAAAATTCTGGGCTTCTTGCATAATAGTAACAATATATAATTTCTTTCTTTTCCTTGGTAGTCCATTATCTTTATGGCTATTTTTTGGGCTATCAGTTTGTGTGTTTTTTGTGGACTGCTACTTCCTTCTACAATGGGAGGGGGGTATCCTCCCCCTGGTCCTGGCCTAGCCCCATTGTAGGAATGTTTACACATCTTGAGGATTCTACACTGTCATTTTTTTTTCCAGTTCTGGCAACAGTGCACCTGTGATGATAATGAGGTAGTGCCATCTGTGTCAGAGAGAGTAGGGCAGTGCATGTGTAACGTATGCCAGCATAGCTAGCTGGGGTTTTAGAAAGAATTTTCTCATTTGACTATCACACTGATTTGTACAAATGCTTGTGTTAAAAAATGTAGTTGTAAAGTTGTTTGTATTTAAAAATGCATCACCAGTGGGTCCTGCTGGACAGAAAAGGGATACATGTATGTCGGACAGTATTATAACTGATTAAATGTATATGTTTTATAAGAGAATTATGGAAGGGAAGAGGTTAATCTCAGTCCAGCTAATTTTGGAAAATGGGTTGGTTTAGGCCATAAAGATTTTGTCTTGCAGGTTTGATTGCAGCCAGAGACAAAAATGTCCGGAAAAAACAGGACTAGGAATTTTACTGTATTGTTCTTAGGGGTGAACTAATTGCTACCCTGGAAATGTGGAAGTTTTTGAAATTGTTTTATAGCTTTCAGATGCTACAACAGAACTTAGCAAAGCTCTGGGTGTGTATTGTACTGGAGTTAGGTGACCAAATGTGATGTAAATTTATAACCAGTACTGAAATAATTCTTTAGATATTAGTGAGAGATATGATGGAACTCTCCCAGCAGCACTTTGTTCTTTGGAATATGACAGGAACAATACATCACAGATATCTCACACAACCACACACCTCATCTAACCTTGCTGTAGTAAGCAACTTAGCACTCATCATCTTGCCTTGCTATAGTACATAACTTAACTAGGTAACAGTAATTCTTTAGTAGGTCAGGAAAGTGCAGTGAAATTAGTTAAGTATTGTTTTCTGAATCTGTGTGAATCTATCCATCTATGTTATTTTTTATATCTCCTGTGGTTGAAACTCTGATGTTTATTACAACTAGATATTCAATATTCTCATGTTTTCTGTTTTATTATTTATTAAATATTTCTGTACCTTTTGTGTTTGGTCTTTTAGAGAACACTTTCAACATCTTAAGAGTAGTTATTTAGCTTATTTTAGTGACACCGTGGGTGCTCCTAAAAGTCTTGCACATTAGTCAAACTGTACCATTTGTATTAGTATTAATTTTGATCAGTATAATTGGGTACAGTTGTAAGAGCCTCAAAGTAGCTGACTAGTGAGAGTTTAATTACCTTATAGTCTGGGCAGAGGGGGCACAGCTGGTAAATCTGTGCTAGCCTTTCCCGGGTATGAATGTGTGGGTGGGTGGAGTCGGGGTGGGGGTGTGGGTGTGCATGTGTGTCATCTACTTGGAACAGGGACACAGAGCCCCAAAGTGGTCAGTGTGGAGTTTTGCTTGGGGCCTGGAGGGAGACAGAGTCCAGTCGCAGGTCTGGAGTGTGCTTTCTGTGTACTCTTAAGTGAAATTGCACTTGGTGCAGAGAGCTGCATCTTAAAATACTGTGTGTATCCATTTTTGTTCCTAGTGGTTGTCCTTCACTGGTGAGGACTGAAGCTCCTTTATTACTGACTTGGAGTAGAGACATTCACAGCGCCTACCAGGATTGGACACTTTTTATCCTAGGTCTTCTGCACCCAGCTATCTTTTTTTTATTTTTAACCTACTTCTGTCGATGATATATGCTATATAAAATACAGTCTATATATCAGTGTTATCTTTGTGAGATTTTATGAAAAACAGGGTACACCTTGTGAAGGTACTCACCAAGATTTGAGAATGAATTCAGTTCCAGCAATACTATTCTCCTTTTCTTGCTGACTTATCTCTCCATTCAAACTCCTCATCTCTCAATTCAGACCCTCAACTCTCCATTCGGACCCTTCCTGAGTGGGTAGTTCAGTGGATGCTAAGGAGAAGAGCGACTGCCTGAAAGCACCTGTGTATGATAGATATAATTCCTGTCTCTTGCTGAAACAGAAGGGCTTTTACCTGATAGTGACTACTAGTGCTTATTCCTTAGTTTGTGAGGACTGTTCTACTTTGATACAAATATAGTGTGAAAATGTCAGTCTATATGGCTATCAGTTTCACTTTAGAAAATCTGTTTATTTTGTGCAAAGACTATTGCCAAGAATTTAGTGAAGTGTTCTGGAAAAAAATCTTCACCATAGCCTTTAAGCTTTGATTCTGTAATAAAAAATGCATATAGTTCAATAGTTTGTTTTGAATGGCTAATCACTTTATAAGTAAAACTTCTCATTTAAATGAAAACAGACTGATAAAATTTCTGCATCCCTAAAAATGCTTAAGGATATATGGAATTCCCCACCATCTCTAAAAGTTTGCCAGAATTGCTCATACAGTACACAGTTGTCAACATACTTGAGTTTGATTAGCAGTATGTGGTTAGAAATGTTTATCTGAAGGTGTGGCAGCTCTCTTCCTAAGACCTAAGAACAGTAAGTCCATGCTTTAGGAGAATGTTCCTAAACAGAATTATGGATTAAATCTTCCTACAGACATTTAATGTCACACTGAACTATGATTTATATGGAATAACAAGCCTACATATTGTTGTTGTTTGTCTTTTGGCTTTTTCCCGGTAAGGGATCGCCACAGCGGAACTCCGGTCCGCTAATGATTGGCAGTAGATTTTTTATGAAACACCAAGGTGCCAGCTCGACGTCCAACCTTCAACGAAGGCATGCCCATTTACACACGCTTGTCTTTCAAACGCTACCCAACCGCGGGGAGAACATGCAGACTCCGCACAGAAGGCACTCCCAAGCCAAGCATTGAACAGGAGAACCTCTTGCTGTGAGGTAACAACGCTACCGCTGTACCACCGTGGCATAACAAGCCTACATATTGTATGACAGAATAATGATCCAACCCATTTACAATGTTGAAATGCTAGTAGAATGCTGTTTAGTGTGCATGAGCAAAGCAACATAATGTATGTAATTTAAGACACTGTAGGCTGATATGAGTTCATAGGTATATTTTTTGTCTGTCTTTCAACATACTAGCCTTAAAGTAACACATCAATCTCTTGTACTGCTCTGACATATATGCAAATATGGTTGCAGTTCAGAGCAAACTGTAAGAAGAGCAAAATCTTTTTGCCATAGTAAATATTAGTGAACATTCAGGAAAAAAAAAGCACTCTATTTCATTGTGTTTCAACCTGGAGGCAGCTTTCTGTGCAAAATCACATTGCAGCAAGGTCAAGTAATTTGCCTTTACCCCACTGTTGTGTGATCTCAGAGTTGGTATATATATAATTAGAAGGGAATGTGTAGGGTACAGGGGGCAAGTCCCCCCAGCAGAATTATTACTTTTGTGTTTTTTGTTGTTTTTCATAATTTTAGATTTGCTCTGATCAGCAGCTGTTTTCCCAACACAATTTGGTTCTGTGAGACTGCAGCATTACCAGAGCTGGGGGATATGCCCATTATTTTGTGTAATTTATAAGTAGGAATATATAAATAGCAGGGAGTGTGAGGGACAGAGGTGTATTGCCACTCATGCAAAAAACAATGTTTTAGAGTTGTGTGCTCTATGGCAGTTTCTCAAACCATGTGTAGTACTATGTCAATCTTTTTTTTTTTTGATTATATTTTATCGATGATAGTGACACCAACAAGTGAGTGTTTCATTTTTATTTAGTAGAGTTAATATCTAAACTGCACAATGTTGACACTGAAATCAGCAACAGAAAAAGATTGTAAGTAGTTAAAGTTTCTCCCCTGTACCATCACTACTTATATATACTAATTCTGAGGTTGCACAACATTGGGGTAAAGGACTGTATATTGTCAATAGTTTGAAATATTGGCAATGTCAAGAAAAACTGCAGTCAATATGTAGGATCGGTTGCTGTTTGTGTTCTGTGGAATTTAGACTACATAATGCATTTTAGAGAGAGAAGACGACAGAGAACATGTGATAATGGGGCTTATGGAGCATTTCTTTTTGGTCACTTTTGTGCAACCTCAGAATTAGTATATATAAGTAGTGATGGTACAGGGGAGAAAACTCCACTGTAAAATCAGATTTTTTTTAAGTTTGGAGCTTGCACAGTATGAGTGTAGATTTGTTCAGACTGTCAATATCAGTAGTTATCTCAGTATTTTACTCTGTCAGCATTCTGCACTTGTAATCATTTTTTAAACATTCTGTAATTTAGCTATTAAGTGTGCCCATACAAACACATATATATGCAAATGATAGAAGCATAGACTGAAAGTAACTTGTGCAAAACATAACTGAAAACTCACATTGTTGAATCACAATGAACAGATAATATACATATACATTTAAAATTACCTTGATTTTTTTTTGCCAGTAGCCTCCCCTTACTTAAATAACTCCATGATTGTTAAAAAAGAAAAGGCCACAAATGGTGAATCACTGCTAACATACAAATAAAACCACAGCAGCAGTGATCGATAACACCAATTACCTTGCTTGTAGTTACCATGTAAGCATCTTCATGACTTTCTACATATCAGTTATAAAATACAAAGGTGCAAATAAAGTGGGAAAATGCAGTCTAATGTAGGCATTAGATTTGAAACCCCACAGCGATCTTACAAGAATGCATCCCAGTTTGGCTATGTCAAAGGGAGGTCATGCTTACTGAATCTGGTGGACTTCTTTGAAAAAGTCAATAAGGCAATATATAATGGAAACTGTGCATACTGCCAATGTAGATCTGGTTAAAGCATGTGATACAATCCTCCACTTGGGAATTGTCCACAAATTCTGGCTTAATTGCTCAGAGCTGCTCACTGTTTGGTGGCTACACCAGAGAGTTCAGTGAATCTGCTTACATCTAAGGAAATCCATTGCTAAAAAATGAAAATAAGCACTTCTATTGATAATTGTGATTATTTTATTAGTTTCCTGTGATTTGCTGTTTTTGTTGCACTTTAAATAAAAAGCAGTGCAGTTGTACTGCTGCTTTAAGTACTTATTACATTGTATCAGATAGTTTCAGGGCTGTTGTATTCAGACTGTGTTGTCTTCTTACACTTGGGCTCCAACCAGACATTTTACATTAAGAAGTTTTTCTGCACTCTTGTGACAGAATCCCACAACCTATCTGAGTTGGAGATTGCTGGTGGAAGGCTTATTGTGTGCTTTCCTGATTTATATTTAGCTTAAATCCTGTGCATTTTTGCCTGTGTATAATGCTTGCATTTGTGCAAAGTTGCTCTCTGTGCCGCAGCTGTATACACACAAACACCTTGAAGATAAAATTTCCCTAGAATAGCTATCACTGAAACCATACCCAGCCCCCTGCTACTCTATGAGCAACTAATTTGAACACTAAGCAGCATCTCTTTGTTGATTAACCTTAGACTATGCATTTATAATTCCCACTCATAGTCTGTGTGCTATCAGCACAGTTCAGTCTAATTAGCCCATTCCTTTCTCTGATTAAAAACCCACAGTAAGAACCTGATATCATGGATGGTCAGTTTGTCAGTTTCTTACCAGCTCTGTGGCCAGCCTCATGGACATGAGCATCCTAAGGCAATGTTGCAATTGTGTCATGTATACTGACAATCACTTAATGCTAAAACAAATACTATATGTGAAAGATGTAGTTGTGCTATGAAAATGGAGGCAAGACTCCCACATGCAGACAAATCAAATGCAAAACAGGTTGTCGGCACACACACATCACTTCCCATCCTAAATAAGGATTTGACACATAAACCCACATATGCAGAGGTACTCACTAGTAACTACTAAACACTCAGAGGCCTCCCAAATGCTGCCTTTAGAAACCACATGCACACATAACAAAGCAAACAGAGACCAGTCCATAAGGCAAAATACCGTAAAACCTAACATATTGGACATCTCAGACTCCATAGTAAGACACATGGATGTCCCCTCACCAGGCTAGTTAAGGAGAAGGTTACAATTAGCTGCATGTCAGGTTCCAAGATCTATCTTACCACACAAGTGCTGAAGTCACTCAGCCACAAGTACCAGTATGACTCTGTCATAGTCTATGTAGGTGTGAATGACCTGAGATGTACCTCCCTGGACTATATGAAGAGAGACACAACTGAGCTTTCTTATGTATTTCAGGCATGTATAAGGCTAGCCTTGAGCAGCATTCTACCTTCACCAAGGATGATGCCACAATACAAACAAAAAAAAGATTGACTTTAACTGTTGGCTGAAACTTTGGTGCTGGTCCAAAGGGATCCAATATTTGCCAGCATGAGAAGACATGATCAACAGGCCACTCTGTTTTGTTAGATATGGTCTGCAGCTATTTCCTCTAAGCTTCTGGATATTGGTAAAGGCTTTAGCCTCCCCTATAATGCCTTTTTAAGCAGTGTCAAAGTAAACAACAAAATCTCTTGAAAAGCTGAAGGTACTGCTGCTCACTGCCAGGAGTCTAAACAAGAAGCTGCCCTCACTAGAAGCACTCCTCATCTTGGAATATGCTGACATCTGTGCAGTCATTGAGACATGGTTCAAATCCATGGACAGCACCCTGGCCACTCAAGGTTACAATGCCTTCCATACATTCATACCACCAATTGAGTAAAAAGAGAACCAAAGAGGAGGTGAATTCATCTTCATAAAGGATAAGTACACCTCAAGACTGGTCAAACAGTATGACTCTGTCTAGCTACTCCATGTCCAACTAATCATAGGCAAAATCCCTACCATTTCATTGCTAGCTATTGGTCCCCCACCATGACCCAGGCAAAACATACTGCATATGGGGACTTACTGGAGTCACTCACCATGCAGCCCAATACATTAGTTATGTGTGATTTTAACTATCCAGTGATTGACTGGGCAACATACACATTGCCTAACATGCAGGCCCAAAGGTTCTTGGACTTTGTCTGTGCAAATGCTGTGGAGCAGCTGGTCAGCACACCCATTAGGGGATCAAATATCCAGGACATAGTACTCATTAACGTGCAGTAGCATTGCACACCCCCCTGTGTAATGTCATCTTTGGTAAGATCGGACAACAAAATGGTCTCCTTTGAAATAAAATAAGGACAGATGCCCCATCAAGCTCAAAAATGCTTAAGAATTTTGTCAAGACAAATTACCTCCCTCTAAGCTATGGCATAAGAAATTTCAAAGCTCCCCCAAACTCAGAAAATACAGAATTCTATACAGAGGTCTACAACAATGCCCTATATAGCAACTTAAGCAGTTGTACAAAATCAGTGGTGCCAGACCAGATTAAACCCAGATTCTGCCAGAAAAACAAGTCAACCTGATGTACCTCTGACAGACACAGGCTATACAACAAAGGAAAGAAACTAATGTCCAAAAATAAGCTGGAACAGGCTTAGCAGAAGAAGAAATTCCTCACTAGCCTAAACAAACAAATCTGAGATCTTGTTAAGACCTCAAAAGCAAATTTTGAAGCAAAAATAGACTCCCTAGCCTAGCAAAATCACAAAGCATTTCCCTGAGCTGATTGTGGATGGCACCACCTATATTCAACCAGAGGAAATAGTCAACCTACTAGCTGACAGATTTGAACCAAACTTCAACCACCATGTCCCCTCCAGTCATCCTCCAAAGTATACCTGCCACCTTTCCTCAGCCTATTATCTTAAGAGAGCAGGTCATCTTTGTGCTGTCTAAGGCTAAAAAATTGCATCAGTGGCCCCTGACAACATCTCAGGTTGCCTTTTAAATAACTTAAAACATGACCTAGCAGGCCTACTTGGATTCCTTTTTAACCACAGACTCCAGACAAGCTATGTTCTGGCAGATTGAAGGACAGCAACAGTCATCCCTGTGCACAAAGGCATACCATCAACTAACCCAGGCAATTTTATACCCACAAGCCTGACTAGCCTCATCTGTAAGGCCAAGGAAAGAAACATCATGGACTGTATCAACAAGGAGATTGGTAATCTCCAGACTCTGGACCAAAGTCAGTTCAGATGCATTAATATCAGATTGTGTTTGTTAAATCTCTTTGACTTCTTTGAGAAGGTCACCAAGGCCATGGATGAGGAAACTGTGCATACCATCTACCTTGACCTGGCCAAGGCATTTGACACAGTTCCACACTCAAGTATTATAGAGAAACTTTCTCAACTGGGCATAAACCCTACATCACCAGGTGGGTAACCAAATGGCTCATCAACAGGACACGCTGTCAAAGTGGGTGAATTCACCTCTAGCAAGAGGCTAGTCACCAGTGGCATACCACAGGGTGCTGTGTTAGCCCTCTCCTGTTCAGAATTTATTTCTCAGAAGTCAAGACAAACACAGATGACCTTTGGCTGACCAAGTTTGCGAATAACTGCGAACTGGGTGCAATCATTCAATCCCCAAGCAATACTGATGTACTGCAGAAAGGATTAATGCAGACATATGATTGGTGCCAGAGCCATAGTTTGAAACTAAATGCAAAAAATGTACAGTTATTCCCTTTAGAAAAGCAAATACCCCAGATAATTTTAATATAGATAGCACCCCCCAAGAGTAGGCCCAGTGGTATGTGATCTGGGTACTCACATTGATAGCAATCTGAACCTCAACCACCATTTGCCAGCAGTGTTGACGAAGTCCTATATGGCATAATGCATAAGGGTATGGCATCCAGATCAAAGGACATTATAATTCCATTGAGCTTGACCCTCAACAGACCAATAACTTGTCCTTATTTTCTGCTGTGCCCTCTTCTTTTTACCTTACTGCTTATCTGTTCCTCCCTCTTCTCCATACTGAAATCTTATCTTTATCCTGCCTTTCTCTTCCATACCTGTCTCACTCCTGCTCCCTTCCTTCTATATGCTTTACACGGGCTCTATATTAGCTTATGCTATTTAACTTACTAGTGCTTTCTGGTCTCGTTCTTACCCTTTCCTGCTAGACTCCCACCTATCCTATCTTACTTTCCTGCTATTCTGATTGTCTCCTTTCTCATCCTACCTTCTGTGGTGTCTACCCGCTCCGTTCGCCCTACCCTGTAGTATCCTATAGTCCTCCACCAACCTTCTTAACAGGTATACTACCCCCTCTCCAGCTTACCACCCACATTCTCTCTCCTTTTTATTCCTCTTTCTTTCTCACTTCTCAAATTATTAAATAATGACTCCCTACTTTCCAACTATGCCTATACTCTCAGTCTTACTCTTAACCACCCTATTCTCAACTTACCATCTTACCTTCTTTGAAAACTCACTTAACATCAATCATAACTCCTCACAAAAACACACTTCTACTATATACACTTTCACATCATACTCAAATGTTAATTCCACCCCTAGCTATCATCTACCTACATTCCACAGACTGTCTCACCTCACCTGTCTCTTACACTCAGACAGAAAAACAAAATTTCTAACCTTTCTAAAGAGCAACTTTATTACCAAACTTGATAATCCTACCTTACAAGATGGTGACATCCATCCCAACCCTGGCCCTGTCTACCCCTCTCCTCAAAGATGCTCATCTAACCTCAATAATAACTTCCTCATAGGGCACCTTAACATTCAAAGTATAAATAATAAAATACCATACGTCCATGCCCTCTTAGATATACATTCTTTTGACATTCTATGCCTCTCAGAAACCTGGCTAAACCCAGGCACTAAAGATTCTGAGATTATACCCCAAGGCTATAATATAGTAAGACATGACCACTTAAAACGTAAAGGTGGTGGAGTAGCAATTCTTTTCAAAAATCAACTTAACATCTCTACTCTACCAGCATGTCCAAACCAAGATAGCAAAATAGAAGCCATCATTACTAAACTCCAACTAAATGCTAAAAAAGCCCTTTATATTATATGCTTGTATCTCCCTCCAGGTAACAATATTCCGATATTAGAAGACTTTCTTAGCTGGGTTTCTACCACCTACCCCCAAGAAACTATAATTCTTGGCGACTTTAACATAGACTGGAACACTATTAATGATGAAAATCCCTCCTCTCATATTAACCTACATGGTTTCACCCAAACTATTACCTCAACTACAAGAGTCAATAAGCCCAGTAAGAGAGAGAGTATATTAGACTGGATACTCACAAACAAAGTCAACAAACAATATAAAGTAGGTACTATGCCAGACTATGTCAGTGACCACTCCCTAACCTATATTACTAGAGAAAAGTCAGAATGTGTTAACCTCCCAAATACAAAGATAATTCACTCTACCAAGCATTTTAATATAGACCTTTTTCGAGCTGAACTCAGCGCATGCAATTGGAATTGCTTAAAATCACTTCCTCTTGAGGATGCAGTTTTATTCTTTAATACTACCTTCTTATCCATACTTGATATACATGCTCCAGAGCGTTCCATTAGAATGAAGACTAAAACAGCCCCATGGCTTTCCAATGATACTAAAAAACTCATTCTTGCTAGAAATAAAGTATGGACTAAATGGAGATGCCATAGAAACAACCTTGACTTTCTTCACTTCCGCCAGCTTAGAAATCTGGCTAAGAAATCAATAATCTCTGACAAGAAAAAATTCTACTGTGAACTTCAGGAAACTCATCTTAACAATTCTAGACAATTCTGGTTATCAGTAAATAGACTCCTTTCCCCAGGACCAGCCAAAACTCCTTCCCCACTAAATGCTGACCCAGAAACCCCTCTCCAAACTGCAAATGCTTTCAACTCTTTTTTTTCTGAAACTATTCAATCCCTAGCCAAACAAATGAACACCAACAACTCTTACAATCCTAATAACATAGCTAACTCCTCCTACAACTTCTCTCTAAAACCTATATCTACTTCTTTCATCTAGAAACTCATTCACAAACTGAAACCTTGTACCCCTTCTGCTGACAAGCTCCCTTCTCTTTACCTTCAGAAAGCTGCCAAAGAAATTGCATACCCTATATCCATACTCATAAACAGAACTACCCAAGAGGGGACCATCCCTGACATCTGGAAAGTCTCTTATATTATCCCACTACATAAAGGTGGTAACTCCATTGACTATTCCAACTTTAGACCAATTGCTCTTCTCTCACCCCTAGCAAAAATCATGGAGAAATGTATTCATCAGCAACTTGTGCACTATCTCTCTCTTCACAACATAATAGCAAACTGTCAGCATGGCTTTAGACCTCATCACAGTACCACCACTGCCCTTCTTTCCTTTGTAGATACTATCAACAAGAATCGCAACAATAATATTCTCTCTTCCGCTCTTTTCATTGATCTCTCTAAAGCTTTCGACATGGTCAACCACTCTCTCTTAACATTCTTGAATCTCTCTCTTGTGATAACCTCGCCATTAATTGGTTTAGATCTTATCTTAGCAACAGACAACAAGCAGTACTATGGGAAAACCACATCTCATCACTCTTGCCCATTTCCATCGGAGTTCCCCAGGGCTCCATTCTTGGTCCACTTCTCTTCTCCCTCTTTATTAATGATCTTCAGACTGCAATCCCTCAAGCAACCTGCATACAATATGCAGACGACTTGACCCTTATTTGTTCTGCACCATCCACTACAGAACTGATCTCACTGACCCAAAATATCTTTAATACTGTAGAAATATGGTTTTCTAGACAGTTTCTCCTACTAAATGCCAAAAAAACTAAACTTCTCCTTTTCTCCCCCACCTCTCGGTCCCCCCCCCCCCTTTAAACTTTACCATCTCCTCAAACAATGGAACTATCATCTCACCTGATCCAACTACAAAACTGTTAGGAATAACCATCGACAATAATCTCTCCTTGATCAGCACATTAACAACAACATCAAGTTAGTTAACAGAAAAATAGGATCCCTATATCGAATTAAACCTTTTCTAACCCCAGCAACTAGAACCAAGATTGCCCAATCTCATCTTTTATCAACTCTCCTATATGCCTCCCCTATTTATACCAACCTCAAGAAAGTTAATCTTAAAAAACTTGCAACTTGCTATAACAACATTGCTCGCTTCGCCACTGGTAACCCCTTTAGAACCCACCATTGTATAAACTTAAAACTACTAGGCTGGCTTGAATTCCAAAACTACCTTATAATTCCTCAACTCACTATTGCCCATAAAATATCACACCTACCTGACAACACCCCAATACTCTCTCAACTTTTAGTCCCTTACAACAATCTTAACTCGCTTCGCTCCTCTTGTAAACTCATGGTCAGATCTATAAAGTCCAACAACACAGCGGGTGATTCTCTTTTCACTAACACAGTAGGTAGAAGTTGGAATCTCTTACCTAGTGACATAACTCTGACTACATCTTTGCCACTTTTCAAACAGAAAATTAAACTGTACTTCCAAAATCACTGGCTTTGTTCCTGCTGTACACCTGACTAACCATCTTCTCTCACTCTGTTTCTCCTCCACTCTTTTCCTCTCTACCTTATTCCAGTTCTGATTCTATTATTTTTAGAGATTTAAGTATCTACATATTCTGTACAAATGTTGCTTTTTAAGAACTGTACATTTTTTAAAATTGCTTTCATATTGTGAGTATCTTTCATTCATTTTGTTCTTTAATCCTTATTTAGCTATATCTTATAGTAATCAATTTTTATGTAATGTACCAGTATATAGTGGAGCTTTTCTCCTCGGGCCTCTGCTGAAAATGGACATGTATCCAGCCAGACTAGCCCGGTCAACAAATGTAAAATAAATAAATAAAATAAATAATTGAGTACAATGCACCCTTTTGTATGTACCTCACTGGACATCTACAACAGCTGGAGTGACCCCAGAGGTTTCTCACTGGAAAGATACAGGGTATAAAAACAAGCCTGCACAGAAAGATTGAAAGCATTATCACTGTATTCTCTCTCCTATGGACTGCTAAGGAATGATCTGTATCTGGCCTACAGGGCAGTCTCCAAGCAAATAAGTTTGATTTCTACTCATTACTTTCAGTCATTTTGAAATTTTTCAAATTAAAAAAAAACAAAAAAATTTAACTGGATACCAGCTCAAAAGAATAAATAATGTAAAATAAAACCTCAAAACATTCTGTTCCAAAATAGGAAAAAAAAACTCCACTGACACTTATTAGCCAGAGTAAGAACTTTCATCACAACATATTCACTTCACCAGACTCCGGAAAAGTAAAGTTCCATACATTAATACAAGTCCATTCATGATGTCATAATAATTTGACAATGTAAACTAGCTTTAATAAACCAAAAATATATAGTATTAAAAAAGTTATGTCCGTCTTCTTCTTCAGTACTGTTCATAAAATCATTTGTATCTTTTCTTTAATCTCTGTTCTTCTTACTTCGGTAGCATTAATTTCTGTCTGCCATTCACATTCCTTAACATCCAATAGATTTTGTGCATCACCCCCTCTTAAATCTAGGTCAAGTGCATCTATTACATAAAAATATTTTTTTAAAATCTTTGCACTTTAACATATCTTTGTGTAGAGTATTCATTCAATTTATTTTTTTTAATCACACAACACTACTCATACATCTTTATGTTTAATTTTCTAGTGGTTCTCCATATATAAATCTATTGACATGTTAAAATATTTAACATCATATACCATATTATTAGTAGTACAATTGCAATATTTAGGTGAGCCATAATTCCTCTCAGTATTAATTCAAAAAAGAGGGACAGTGTGCTACATATTTACATTTAATATTACATGCAAAAGTGCCTTTAACTCTCCATACTTTTCTTTCTTTCAAAAATGCCCTTCAGACTTGTACTACTTTTATTAATAAAAACTGGGAAATCACATGACACTTTTTTAACCACAGGACCCTACTAAGAATATGTCAATTATTGTTTATTACACTTTTGATTGCAAGGGTATCTAAGGTGTACCTTAACACAATGCCCATAGTATAACTTCTGTTTACTTCTACCACTTCCTTGTCATCTCCCATTTTATCTGTAAGGAGGTCCAGACATGTTCCTTCTTTTATCTCATTGGTCAATTTGTTTAACTGTGCAGCATAGCCTCTCTAAAAATTTAGAATATAACAGACAATTTCCACTCAAAATCTTCATCTTCACACCAAAGCCTGCTGGCTCTAATGAGCTGCCTCTTCACTATATTTTCCTTTGGTACAGAGAGATGCATGCTATTAAAAAAATAGCTGTTACTACTCACATATTTCCTTGCAATAGAAGTAAAAATCCTCTCATTTTTCAAATACTTTTGTATCTTGATAGTCAAAAAAATCATTATTTTTACTGGGAGTGAAAATAAACATGAGAAAGGAAGTAGTAGACTGAAATATTTTTATAGATTCTCTCAAAACTTTTTCATCCCCTGATCACACAAAAAAGTCATCACTAAATCTAAAATATTTTTTGCAATAAATTTAAAAGCACTATCATATATGTAAAGTTCCTCCCAATATCCTAAAATAATGATAATGCTGGCATAGCTAGGAGCCATCGCTACCCCTATTGCTACACCTTGTATTTGTTGAAAGTAATTCTTCAACAAAAGGTAATTGCATTTTAGCACTAATTCTAAACAAAATGATAAAAATCTATTTCCTTAGTTTCAAAATCAGTATATTCTATCAAACATTCTTTAAACCAAACCAAACCTAATTTGGTGGGAATAACAGTGCAAAGACTGGAGCTATCAGTTGTAACTAACCAGTTTTCAGCCAAAATCATTGTGCCTTTTAATTTTGGGGTTCAGTCCACCTCAGTCTAAAACTAATAGCTTTATAGATACGACCACAGTTTTTTAACTTCTACTGTATACAATTGCTAAAGCTTCTATCTTTGTAACTGCTGCTGAAACTGTTGGTCTTAATGAAGGATCTTACAAATTTTTATGAGGCTTAGGAATACCAAAAATAACTCCAGTTTTCAGAAATGATACCATTAAATCTTTGACTTACTTATCAATATGGCCCTCCTTATAGGCCCTTTTCAAAAACTTGTTGATTTGCCCATAGCCCATATTGATTGACATATAGAACATAAACTAAAAATTGTGGTCAAATTAAAATATACAGTGAGTTTGGCTAAAGACTGGTTAGTCACAGCTGATATTTCCACTCTTTTCATTAGGTTTTGTTGACTGTAACAGTCCACTGTGAGTTTCATGAATATATTCAGCAATCAGACTTACTGGGATTGTCTGCGTACTTTTACAGGTAATTGCACTGTAGTCACAGTTATATAACAGTGGAGTTATGTACAAGTAAGACAAAATGGAAGCCTAACCCCCACAGTGGAGGATATGGAAGGGCAGATCTCCCTCCCCACACATAAATATGTGTTTGCTGTTTTGGAATTGGAAGTGTGCGTACATTCTTGTTTTCAAATTCACAAGGAAGATTTAAATTGTTGGATTAAATGAGCTTTTTCGTTATGATCTGCTTGATTGTTGTAATGTATTACCAACCCTTGAATTTGCAGAGTTTGTTGCTATTATGTATTTAAAGGTTATATTTCATAGGTATGTATTAGTTTTTTTAGTAGGAGGAGAACAGTGTATTTCAGATTTAGATATGATATAGGGCTGGGTTAGCGTGAAGTGTTGTTGACAGGATTGCAGAGGGAAACCTGTTTGACTTGCTTTTATCATTAAAAGCAATGGCTATGCTCATCAATGGAAAATATAACATATTCTGGATGATTATATGAGAGCTGATTATTGTTTGTCAATAACTGCTCATATATATATATATATATATATATATATATATATATATATATATATATATATATTGAGAGAGACAGACACAAAGATTTACAAGTTAATCTACTTTTATTCTGCTACATTTTACCTAAGATGCTTGTTTTATCTTTTATCTAATTTAAATTTATTTTTCCACTCCTCATTCATTCCATTTTTCACACAGACACCCCACACTTACTTATTATATACTTTAGTTTACTCATTCTGGCACCAAATACCAAATGGTCCATTTATTTGTATTAATTTATTTATATTCTGATTTTCTGTCCTCTTTAGTTTCATCTCTTTTATTTGTTCCATTAACTTGTTACTTCCTTTAATCTTGTTTTTCCTAGGTTTTCCATTTCTTTGTGATTCCATTTTGGCTATTGCCATCAGCAAATACATCAGCTATTTTACCTATTTTGTTCTCTTTTCCCCCCAACTCAAAAATATAATTTCCTTTAATTTATTTTCTTCCCCACTGCATAATATATTCCTTCCTGTAGCTCTCATTAGTTATCCTGTACTCTGGACTTACCAGAAGCCTTATCATTTGGTATTGAAAGAGCCCATAGGTCCTTATCTACTGCTAATACAAATAAGAAAATTCCCAAATCTGTGGTTGTTAGATTCTTGTCCACATCTGAGAAAGAGATGGTCCTTAAGACTGTGTGGGCACCAGTAAAAGTTAATAAGACAGTAATACGCTTTGACAATGACTATTCTTCCATGGTAATAGCAAAAAGAAAAATCTTCTTACTACTAATTAAAGAACTTAAAAAAGCCCAGCTGAAAACACACCTTCTGTTTCCTGCGAAACTAAAGATTTTCTGCCAGATGGTCCCAGGATACTTGAAGACTTAGACTCTGCGTTGGTTTACATCAAAAATCATAAAATTCTTGAAAAAATAGAAGAGATGGAATGGGCAGCCCCATCTCTCAAGATAATGGCAACTGGTTTATCTTGGAAATCTTCAGATAAACAAAAAATACAAAATATTAAATTACTGTCTTTATTGCTAATTTTTTAGTCATATTTTCAGGTCAACTCTTTTTACAATCTAATATGAACTTTCATATTTCACAGTCTTTAACAAGGTAAGCCATATCTGCTTGTTAATGTAGTAATCAATTGTATAACTTCTATTAATGTTTATAATGAAAAGGACTGAAAGAAAATGGGGGGGTGAAGACAAAGTAAAGAAAATATTTGTTTTTATTGCATTACTTACAACTTAATAGCAGTGACAAAAATCATACTATATGTTTAAAATCTTATGATGCTTGCTATTAATATATATTTTCATGATCCATTGTGACATTTCAGGTTTAAGTGATAATAGTGGACTGGACTAACTTTGCTTCTTCTAATCTCCTTTCTTCTATGGCTTTATTAATATTCCACTTTAGTGCTGTCTATTTCTTTTAATTATTGTTTATTGATATGAAAGACATGTTAAATGAGTGAATTGTTATACATTAGAGCCACTGAAATGCTGTTTTTAGTAAAATGATTTAATCTACTTGAATGTACTTTATAACATGTTGCAAGTTTTACAGCACAGCTCGCATTACATTTTCCTTCAATATAGCTTATAAACATGTTAAATGCTTAAAAAGCTATCTTGTGCACTTTTTTCCCATTGAAATTAAACTGGGAAACAATTTTCGGTCTTAATCATCTTGTGCTGTAGATTTACGAGCTGTAATCATCCTCAGAACTCTCTGTAGCAGCAAGGGAATGGAAGAAAACAACCTGATGACCTCTGAACTCTGATTGTCACACTTACACAATGAAAACACTTCAGGACATTGAACACTAGGAAACAGAATAGCCGCGATCTACATACAGTGAAAACAGAACCTTATTAACAAAAAGAAAAAGAAAAAAGTGCGAGTTTTCTATTTTAAATACTTTAAATCATTTGTATATATGTGAGTTATGCTACATGCTGTTCTCTTGCAAAGAACAAGTGTGTTATGTTAGAAGTAATTACTTATGGTCACACAGAGGTGCTAAAAGATTCTCTTGTTACTTATTTATATTATATGCTTTTAATCACTTCAGCACATGGTTATATAGGCATTTATTTTCTTTTCTCAAGCAGCAGCCACAATTGTAGGCAAGAAAGCATATTACTGGAATATCATATCTAGGCAAACAGAAAGGATTTTCTAGGTGATGCCAACAAGACAAAAGCACCTATTCAG
The DNA here is from genome assembly GCF_019279795.1 of Protopterus annectens. Lineage (NCBI taxonomy): Eukaryota > Metazoa > Chordata > Ceratodontiformes > Protopteridae > Protopterus > Protopterus annectens. The sequence goes on along the minus strand of NC_056748.1, from coordinate 391,786,860 downwards.
TACTACTGTTTCTCTGGATTTACGGTATTTGTGGGAACTGCTATACTATGGCCTGTCTTATTTTTGTATCAAGGCTCTTTAGTCTATCTATTCAGCACTTCCACCCTTGGATCACCTTTTAGTGCAATCTCATATAAAAATGTTTTTAAAAGGGATGATACATAAGCCTCCCAAAGAACAGGTGGCTCTTCTTGGGTTCTTAATTTGTTGTGTTGATATACTGTCATATAAAACAATGAAAACACTCTAATGTATAAATTTTTTAGGATTTCTAAACTAGATTAAGTGGCTTTCTCTTCAGGTTATATACACTTTATAGGAGATTGTGTTTCTCTTAGCACTTGGGTGTTTCCCCCCTCTCTCCTCGCTTATGCCACACTTTAATGTGAAGAGGTAACGTTAATGTGGATGTCCTGAAAAGTTATTCAATTTTATGATACTTTCTTATACGTGGTTACTGATATTATATTTACTGTTTTTCAATGACATTTGTTACATGGTTTATGAGACTACCTTATTTTCTTAGCATTAAGTATACTCTTGACTGTAACATGTGACATTTTACCTAACAACTTAAGTAATTTAATTGAGTCTCTTTACTATAGTATGTTCAACCAGACATTTACTGTTCTAAATGAAGTTACTTTAATCTAAACTTTATGTTGTGCTAACCTTTTAGCTGGAAATTCTTGAGTTCTTTGATAACTTTAAATATTTTTTTCCTTTATAGGTCTCATTAGAGTCTTAATAATCAGTAAAGATTAGAACATTGTACTTATTATTTGTGAAGATTAATTGGTAGATGAGGGTTATATTAATATAGTTAAATATATTCAAAAGAACAGAATTTAACAATAATTTTGGAAACAAGTACTAAATACAAACATAAAGTGGTTGCTGATGTTCTGCTGTTATTGATAGGGGGGTAATCTAAGTAGTTGATGCTGCTTGGATTGGGAGTTTATAACTCCAGGCTGGTAGCTGATTTATTTCTTAAATTTCTGCAATATGCATATAATGATATAGTTAATTCTTACTTAACATCCACTTTATTCACCATTTAATAGCTCATAATTTATAATAGCTCTAATTTTTTTCACACTCACATAAAATTATTACTCATGACTTGGAGAATTAACATAATTTGTTCAGGAAGAAAAACTATAAGAAATCTGTTTAGTAATTACATGTTTCATCTTTTAACTAGCACTCACACATATCTGGAATGGTTATATTAAAAGGCATTTCAATTACTATTAATGGTTTAAATAATCCATGCAAAATAGGAAGTGTATTCAAATATTCATCTTTACACAAATTTAATTTGATCTTTTTACAACAAATGCATTTGTTAAAAGAAAATATTAATACATTAAATACTAGCAAATATATTGTCTTAATGATTTCAGAGCATATCAAGAAAAAAAAAGGAGTAGCCATCCTTTGGAATAAATCACTACCATCTCCTAACATAATAAAGTCATATCAGGATGATAAGGGAATGTTTTGTTCAGTCATAGTAGAAATCAATAGTAGACTTTTCACATTGGTCAATGTATATTGGATGCCAGGTATAAGTATCAATACAATAAAGCAACATCTAAACCAAGTGGTTCTCCTATCGAAAGGAAATATCTTTGCAGGAGATTTTGACTGTATTCTAAAAGAAGATGAGTCTAGTGCTCTGGAAAATAGAAAAATAACTTCTCAGGCCAAACACTTAAAAAAACTTCATTAACTCATTTCATTCGTGTGATATAAATGAACAAGCTGACCCTAAATCATTACAATATTCTTTTTACTCAAATAGACATAAATCCTATTCTAAGATAGATAGAATTCTGATATCTAATCAAATAGTTAATGACTTATCCAAATCTAAGATTATCTCTTGCCTGCTGTCTGATCATAATTCAATTACTTTTGAATTCTCTATCAATGTAACATGTAATGTACAAATCAGAAGAATCCCAGCTTATCTTTCTCAACTGAAAGAATTTAAAGAATTCTTGGACTTAGAGACCCTAAACTTTATAGAAACAAATGCCTCTTCGAATTAATTGGACATATGCATATGGGATGCCCTAAAAGCATATTTATATGGACAAATTAACATATGGTACAATAATAAAAGGAAATCTTGGGATAAAGACTTAAACGAGATACAGAATAAATTAGACAAGCTAAAACTAAATAGCAAAGATACACTTACCAATAGAAAAGCAAGGGATGAAAGAGATTAAATAATGAATACAAGGAAATATTAAATCATAAGACTAGGATTTGTCTGGAAAAATATAAATTTCTATATTTTTCAATGAATCCTAAACATTTAAACTATCTTAAAAACAAAACAAAAATACTTAACATAATCATATTAAGGAGATCTACTCTATAAAGAAAAAAAGAAAGTTTTTAATTTAAATGACATAATAGATGAATTTAAAGACCACTTTCTTAAAATTAATCAAAATATAATCAAAATGGAGTCAAAGGATACAATTAAAGCATTTATTAGTAAAACAATAATAAGCTTAACAAAGAGCAAACTGATTTTTTAGATAAACCTATAATTCTTTCAGATATTCAGACTCAAATCAATAACATTGACTATAAAGTGTTTATGAATATCTGTGCTGAACGATTGCAAAAATGTCTTCCACATTTAATAGATGAAGATCAAACAGGCTTTATTGTTAACAGAAATACATGTGACAACATTAAAAGAACCTTAGCATTAATAGGCTATTCTCAAAAGAAAAAAGATCTGACATTAATAAGCCAAGATATAAACTTTGCATTTGATTCGGTAAAATGGACCTATTTGCTTATTTTAGTTGAAATTCTAAACATCAAAAGGGAATTATTCTTACATTGCATGTCTTTTCAGTTCTATGGATAGATTTCAAAAAATATCAGGATTAATCTTCAATGATGATAAAACAAAAATTCTTCCTGTATATTCAGGTTAAAACAAAACAAAAGGATAATATTATAAACATGACTCACTCACTGATCAAATTACATACCTAGGAATCATTCTAGCCAAGGATATTAAGACTATAATCCATTTAAATTATAATAAATGTTTTGAAAATGTACAAACACTTAGAACCAGCTGGACCACAACTTTTTTCCACAATGGAAGAAAGACTATAATAAAAATGATAATTCTTCCCAAGATTCTCTACATTATCTAATTTATTTTATTATTACCTTCTAAATCTTTAATTAAAAAATGAAACACAATGTTATTAAGATTTTAATGGTCACCCAAAAAAACAAGGATAACTTTTGAATATCACATAAATTCTTGGACTAAAGGAGGAATAGCCTTCCCAGACGTAGACTCATATTCAATTTCTTTCATAATCAAGACTATATCTCAATCAGTGGACTTATCTTATTCAGTCAAATGGAAAATTTACTAGGGAATAATATGTGCAGACCTCATTATAAAACCACAGACTTAAAAAACAGATTTATTAAATAATCCTATGATCTGGATTATAAAAGATTACTTCACTACTTATGTTACACCTAAACATGCAATAAATTACATTTCTAATATCCTAACAGCCTTTATGAACTTTATATATAAACACCCTGTTAATAATGAATGGATCTTTTTGATATTTCCCATATTCCTGTCCTTGCCTATTTAAGTGGTACAGTGTGAAATATTTTCTGCTTAAAAACCTCAGCTTTGGCCGGCTAAGAACTAGCTGTATTCAACTGGACATATAAGAGAATTTAAGTACCTTTATCCGCACTTTTTTTTTCAAAAAATACAGTATTTAAATTGATTTTAACTGTGTTGCAGGAATATTAACTGAACTGGAAGTTTTGACTCTGCTCTTCAGTTAGTCCCACCCATCCTCCCTGTTTTTGTTTTGGTGTTAATCTTAGTGGCCTTGAAACTGCCCGCCCCTCTTGTAAATTTGTGTTTGGATACTCCTTCTGGGCCCATCTCATTTGCTCACTCAACTGAGTGCAGTGAGATCATATTCTGATTTCAGGCACTCCTACTGTGTACAAAGAGAGCATCTGGGAAACAGAAAAAAAAATTTAAGCTTGTTTCCTGCCTTTCCTGTTAAGTGGTATAGACTATTTGTAGGCTTCTGAGCCCCAAGCCCTTCTGTGTTGGAGGGAAGCCTTCTAGCTTAGTTTTTTTTTTCTTATAACTAGCCAGTTTTCTAGTTTCAGCACTCAAATCTGTTTCTTTGATCTCAGCACTTGTTCAGAAAAAAAAAAATCATCTGCTTTTACTGTACTTGTCTTTCTACCTACTTTATTTTATTTTTGCATCATCTTAAAAGTACTCAATTGTATTTATTACTGCTTGGTGTAACTCATTCTAAGCCTTTTGGTTTAAACACTTGGGCTTCGGACCAGTTGTTTTGCACTGAAAGGGTTTGTGGTCTGCACTGTAGTGGCAGAACAGGTAGCTTACATCCTTCTAGGTTGGGAACTGCTGATTGAGGGCCCAATGTCTGTTATTCCTAAAAGTGTATTAATTCTGGTTTAAGCATTTGGGCTTTCAGGCCAGTTATTTTACATTAAGAGGGTTTGTGGTCTGCACTCTTGTGGGAGGAGAGGCTGGACTCTGCCCTTCTGAGCTAGGAATTTCTGGTTAAAGGCTTATAGTGCATGCATATCTGAACTGCTTCTTACTGAAGTTGGTGTGCCTTGTTTGCTGTGGCATAGACTGGATTCGGGCCTGCTGGATCTAGCTTTGTTTGTGTAACTTGAGCACTAATCCAGGCATTCTCTAAAGTATTCAATTGTATTTATTACTGCTTGGTAGTAACTTGATTAAAGTGTAGCTATCATTCTAAGTCTTTTGGATTAGGCAGTTGGGCTTCAGACCAGTTGTTTTACATTAGGAAGGTTTGTGGCATGCACTGTGGTGGCAGGACAGGAAGCTTTCATCCTTCTAAGTTGGGAACTGCTGATTGGGAGCCCAGTGTCTGTTATTCTTAAAGTGTATTAGTTCTGGTTTAAGCACTTGGGCTTCAGGCCAGTTATTTTACATTAAGAAGGTTCGTGGTCTGCACTCTTGTGGGAGGAGAGGCTGGACTCTGCCCTTCTGAGCTGGGAATTTCTGGTTAAAGGTTTATAGTGCCTGAATATTTGAACTGTATCTTACTGAAATTGGTACACCTTGTTTGCTGTAGCATAGACTAGATCCAGGCCTGCTGAATCTAGCTTTGTTTATATGCTTGTTGTTTGCTTATTTCCCTGGAATGCTAATTCCACCTAATACACGGCGTCTCAGCACTTCTGTGGATCACTAGTGATATCTGCATTGCTTACAGTACTTATTTCCTTGTTTCACTTGAAAGAAAGTTACTATTTGTCATTTTTGCATTTAAGTTACCTGTAACACACTGCACTTAAGTTACCTGGCACTTGCTCACTAAAGCAATTATATAAGTCAGCACTAAAAATTAAAAGCACTACACCCTCACTTCCCACTGGCCCTTGTTTTCAATTATAAAGGAATTCCCAATATTATTTTAGCATGTCCAAAGGTCAGTTGTCAATCTCCTCTCCAGTCCAGCTGGTGAATCTGGGAATCTTGAGGCAATGTTACAACTGCCTCATGTACACAGACAACCCTCTCCTCCTCCCAACAAATTCCAACACATGTGAGAGATGCAACCATATAGCCAAACTGGAGGCTAAGCTCTCTCAACTCAGTACTGGCATAACCAGTCAGGAGGAGAAGGAAACCACACTCACTACAATTCCAGTCTCACATAGACCTACCACGACAGCAAACCAAACACATAATCACACAAAAACATACTCGGATGCTCTAAATAAAAATCTGCCTAAGCAGCAGAGACCTCCAAAGCAGACACCCAAGCAACCACTACCCCAAAACAAAACACGTGCAACACATATCTCACAAAGCCAGTGTGCCAAACAGTCACAGCCCTTAAGACTAAACAACATACCTGATACACTTGTAATAGGTGACTCTATCATCAGGCACACTGACGTCCCGCTCACCAGGCTGAACAAGGAGAGGGTCACGGTGAGCAGCCTGTCGGGTGCTAGGATCCGCCACATAACACAAGCACTCAGGTCACTCCAAAGCAAGTACAAATATGACTCAGTCATTGTCCATGCTGGTGTGAATGACCTGAGACGTACCTCCCTGGACTACATGAAAAGAGACAGAGGAGCTCTCTGAGCATGTAGCCCAGGCCGGTATGACCCTGACCTTGAGTAGCATCTTACCCTCACCAAGAATGATGCCACAATATGAAGACAAGATGATCAATTTCAACAATTGGCTTAAGTACTGGTGTCATTCAAAGGGGATCCAATGCCTGTCAGCTTGGGATGATATGCTCAACAAGCCACGATGCTTCGCTAGGGACGGCTTGCACCTGTCACCCCTGGGCTTTCGGATATTGGCAAAGGCTCTTGCCACCCCAATAGTGCCTTTTTTTTTAGGCAAGGCTCAAAAGACAAACCCACCTCCACAGGTATCACAAGGGATAAGAAACTAAGAGTAATGCTACTCAACGCCAGAAGTCTAAACCTCAAGATGCACGCACTCAAAACTCTCCTTAGCATGGAGAACATCGATATCTGTGCAGTAACAGAAACCTGGTTCAGGGCTCCCGAGAGTACCCCAGCACTACCAGGTTATACCTCATACCATGCTTTTTGGCCCCAAAACTTGAACCGAACCACAAAAGGAGGGGAAGTATTGATATTCATCAAAGATACCCACACCTCCAGGTTGGTGGCTAAGCACGAAGCATCAGAGACTATCCATGTGCAACTAACAGTAGGTAAAACTGCCTTTCAGTTTATAGCCTGCTACAGACCACCCTCCCAAACCCAGGAACCCCACTCAGCCTTCCTGAGAACACTGGAAAATATGAAGGTCTCTCCAAACACCATTATATTGGGCGACTTCAACTACCCAAACATAGACTGGGAGCATTACTCTAGCTCCAACACCCTAGCCCAAAGGTTCCTAGAATTTATAAACTCAAATGCTATGGAACAACTTGTTACCACTCCCACAAGAGGGGAAAACATACTGGACCTGATCATCACCAACATGAGGACTCTATGCTCCAGACCAGAAGTGTATCCCTCACTGGTAAGATCAGACCATAAACTAATCTCACTGGATATTCACATCCCGACCCCACCCCCTGCCCAGAAAACCACAGTGAAAAACTTCTCTAAAGCAAATTTCACACTCCTCAAAACCGAGGTGGAATACTTCAAAGCCCCTGGGCCTGTGGAAAATACGGCCTAGACCGCAGAATCCTTTATAAATGCATTCTATGAACACCTTCAGGAATGCATGGATCATGCGATCCCAAATAAAACCAAGACCTAATCCTCCAAAGGCAGATGTCCTGTCTGGTGGACCCCAGCCATAAACAAACTATACAATAGAAGGAGGAATCTACTAAATGATAGAGCAAAATCCCAAAAAGGGAAGGCATCACTGATCAGTATTAGCAAAAAACTACGGGCACCCATAAAATTGTCTAAGGCCAGCTTTGAGAGAAAAATGGCACAGGACACTAAGGATAATCACAAGGCTTTCTTTAGTTATGTTAGGAACCTGGGTGGTAATTCCCAGATATGCTCAGAATTAGTCCAAAATAACAAAAAATGCACCGAACCCACAGACATTGCCAACATCCTAGCTGACCGGTTCAGCACAAACTTCTCCCCCCCCTCCCCACCAAAAGGGCAAATATCTATCCCAGCAGAGTGCTGCCCCCCTGACATCTCAGATGCTCAGGTAAGAGCCGCCCTCTCCAAAGCAAAAAACACAGCATCAATGGGACCAGACGGTGTCCCAGGCTGCGTCCTACATGAACTCCAAGAAGAGCTAAACCCAAACATAAAACTACTGTTCAGTCTCAGCCTTACTACAGGATATGTGCCCAAAGAGTGGCGTACAGCAACAGTGGTCCCTCTCCATAAAGGTGGTGCCTCAACGGATCCTGGAAACTATCGCCTCATAAGCCTTACTAGCTTGGTCTGCAAAGCTATTGAAAGGATCATCATGGACCTCATAAAGATAGATATTGGGGACCTACAGACACTGGATCCTACCCAGTTCGGCTTTGTTAAGGGCAGATCCTGCCTCTTAAACCTGGTTGATTTCTTTGAAACAGTCACCAAGGCCATTGACGAGGGGAAGGTGGCCCACACAGCCTACCTGGACCTCGCAAAAGCTTTTGATACAATACCCCACTCGGGCATTATAGATAAGCTCACCAGCTTAAATATAAACCCCTATGTCACTAGATGGATTGCAAACTGGCTCAAGGACAGAACCCACATGGTTAGAATTGCTGGAGCCATGTCAGACTCCAAACCAGTTACAAGTGGTGTCCCACAAGGCTCAGTCCTGGGACCTCTCTTGTTCGGTATATATTTCTCAAAGGTACAGGCCAACACGGAAGGACTGTGGCTGACCAAGTTCGCAGATGACTGCAAACTGGGTGCCATAATAGACTCTCCAGCCGACACAAGCATCCTCCAAAAGGGCCTCAGAGAAACAGACAACTGGTGCCAGAGCCATGGCCTCAAGCTAAATGCCAAAAAGTGTATAGTCATCCCCTTTGGCAAAAACAAAGTGCCCACAAATTACCACATAGGTGGTAATCCATTAAGTACAGAAGAAGTAATTAGGGACCTGGGGACCCAAGTTGATAGCAATCTCTCATTTGATAACCACGTGGCCAAAGTGGTTAGAAAAACATTTTATATAGCCCACCTAATCATGAAGTGATTCACATCTAGATCAGGGGAGGTCATCGTGCCTCTTTACTCATCCCTCATCAGGCCCATAATAGAGTACAATGCTCCTTTTGGGATGTACCTTACCAGACACCTGCAGCAACTGGACAACCCCAAAAGTACCTCACCAAGAGGATCAAAGGGCTCAAACAGATGCCATATGCTGCCCGGTTAAAGAAACTCTAGCTCTAATCAGTGGCATACCGCCTGTTCAGAGGCGATCTGTGCCTGACGTATAAAGCCATGTCCAACCCAGAATTAATGGACATGCTGCACCTCAGAAAATCCAAATCCCATCGAGCTACTCGCTCAAGAGACTTGAACCTCAGCACTGAGATAAATAGGACATGCTGGAGGGATAGATTCATAACCCAGAGGCTCCCTTCATTCTGGAATAAAATCCCAGTCCATGTTAGGCAGAGTCCCTCATTGACTCTCTTCAAGAGGAATCTTGATGAGTGGATGCTAGATCGTAGGTTTACCCCAGGTATCACTTCGGTGTCACTGTTAGACAGAGGCACAGTATACTAACCTCGAAAAAGGGCATAGCAAAATAAATTTAAAATGGGTGGCGAAAGCCAAACACATTCTGGCTAGGCTTATAAATGCCCTGGGGCAGATAGCCTAGTATGAACCTATGAACCCATAGCATTTGCAAAATATATCATAATATCATCTGATCCAAATAAAAACTTATTATTTAAACAAAAAATAAATACATTTTTGGTTTCAAATGATGTCTGATAGGAAAGTCAAAACTTTACAATTACACAAGAATTTGAATGAGATGAGTCTATTTGGTTAGATATACAAGCTCTTAGACAGTTCCTTTTAAATAAACTTGACAGAATGTCTCCTGCAATAAGACAAAACGCTTTTATTTAATAGACTATCTAGGATTGAATATACAACACAAATCCTCTCACAAAGGTAAACTTTCATACATTTATAGGATCATAAGAGGAGAAAAGTATAGTTGTTCAGAAAGCTTTTGGAGATATTATTACACAATCAATAATGAAATGCCTAAAAAACAAGATAAAATATATGTACTGGAATCAGTGGTAAAACTACATATTCTCTTAAATGGAAGTTATATACTTGGAGGTTTATGTATAGATTATATTATACACCACAAATTATGAATAAAATCAACAAAAAAGACAATTTATGTAAAAGATGTAAATTAGAGTTAAATGTAGGGTGGGCACATATGTTTTATGATTGCTGAACTGAAAGTTTATTGTGAAAATATCAATAACCTGTTACAAGCTTTATTTACTGACTGTTTTACCATAAATAGATCTTTTGTTATTTTTAATACATCAATTCCTACATGTGTTAAGAAAATAAAACTTCCTCTACTGTGGTCAATTCTAGCAATAGCCAGAAAGACCATCACCAGAAATTGGATTTCTGAATCCCCTCCATCTTTTATAGAGTTTAAAAATGGTATCACTGATCTATGTCATTTAGAACTTATAACTATCAAATCACGAACATCTAGGAAAACATATGCATATAACATGTGGGTGAGTATACAGAATTTGTTAAAAAAGACTAAATTGATTTATGATATATTTTATTTTTATTTACAAATGAATGTGGATATCCTTGTAAATACTTCAGTTATTTTTATTTGTTAGTTATTTATATATGATTTTATCAGTTGTATGTTAAAAACAATACGAACATTTGTTAATATGTGAAAATCAATAAAATTGTTTTTAAAAAAAAAGAAATATAGAAATATTTGTGGAGACATTTCCAAAAAAAGATTCTGAATTGTTCAGTTTTATTGACTTGTCAGAGGGTCAGACATCTGACTTTCCATTCTATACTGTATTCTTTTTTTGAGAAAAGTGTCCCTATTTCTTTTTAAAGCCTGTATCTCTGTATGCTAAAACGTGCATCTCTAATCACTAATAATTCATTGCATGGTTTACTAATTAGGAAATTTTCCCTACCTGATCAGATCGTTCTACCATTATGTAGTGCATTATCACAGGTATGCCCTGTGCTTCAGAGCTAATCTTTAACTGTCCCTCTCTTAGTAGACCCTTGTAGGACAAATGGCCCCTTTCCCACAGGCCAAACATTTGTTTTGCAGCCTCCCATATCATTTCCATACCCTCCTTCAGTATCTGTTCCCAGAATATTGGATTTGCATTCTTTCTTTTCCAAGTTGTAACCATTCATAACCAATGGGAAGTGTTTTCCCTTTCCATTCAGATATTCATTTCTGTTGTAGAGTATATGTCATAGAAACTCTAATATTATTTTAAAAATATTGCTCCTTTAGTGCTTTAAATATTGCTTTCCATGCCCCTGTTGATTCTTCCACTTCTACTGTCCCTTCCTTTGCTCACAACATACTTTTCCATTTAGGTGAATAGTTACTTGCTTGCATGAGTTCTAGAAGTCCTATTTGTGTTGCTGTATAGTATATCCTTACATTTAACATTCCCAACCCTCCTTGTTCAGATGACAACATTAGCCTTTATCATTTTACCCTCTTTCATGTTCCATCCCAAGTAAACTCTTTTAATTCCTTATTTGACTTTTTCCAAACTTCTACCAGTTGATAAAAATAAGCCTGACTTATGTATACAATTAGGGGGATTAAAACATATTTTGTTTGCTTTTACCTTACTTTGCAGATCCATTATTTTAGTTATTTGCTGTAGTGTAACTTACCATATTTCTTACCCTGCACCATCAACTTTTGTTTCAAACATAATTCTAAATATTTCAACTTATTGTGACCCCAAAGAAAGGAAAATGTCTGGACTAATCTAAATGTTGGTATATATTTCATAATAGCCTTCATTTTTTATTAATCTTATATCCTATTAGGTTCATATGTTCATAGATGAACACTAGACTAATTATCCTGAAGACCCATTTTAAGCTTAGCCAGTAACCTTACCTGAGATAAGAATCAAACCCTGTACCTTGTGTCTGTTAGACAAATTTATTAACGATTATGCCAAGCCCTCCTTTTTGCGCGTTCTATGTAGTTTCTCAAAAGTGTTATCTAGTTCACTCTAGTTCAATTACAAAACACATTATATCAGCAAACCATTAACTATGCATATTATCCCAAGTCCCCCTGATACATCTTTCTGATTGTCAATTAAATTCTGGGCTCCCATGACTATTGTCAGTCCATGGCAGTGGTCATGGAAACCTAGAATTTAATTGGCAATCAGAACACTGGGATAGGATGGTATTCCCATAGAAATAAGGAAATTAAGAGAGGAAACTATAATTATGATATTGTGTTACCATGGTCTCAGGAAAACTAGTTCAGGTTGAATTATTTTCTCTCTGTTCAAGTCTCACTGGTTTCTATGATTTTTTTTTTGGTGAGCTCTTTCATCTTTGTATGCTTATCCTGCACTTTATGTGAAAACTGGGAATGGTTTTATGGGAAATCTTGTAATCTTTCTTTCACTTAGTTTTAATGGCTGTGAGAAATGCATTTCTCAGTTGACATGTGACTGCAGAATAATCAGTGTCCACAAACTGTTCTGACTTATTTTTAAGTTACTTTTCAGTTTCCATAATTTGGATAAAATTTGTATTTTCTGCTGATATGACTGAAACATGATTAGTATCAGTCAAGGCATTCTTTTAACCACTGCAGCAGGAAGTTAGTACTCTCTGTATATTTAAATCACGTACAGGTATCTCAGTCCATTCACTGATGGCTTCCTTCATAAACTGTCAATAATTACATCCTTACAGTTTTTTATCACTGTAAAGCAGTAGATTCCCCACCTTGACCCATCCTCCAGTTCATTTAGCTTCATCTTAATTTGTTCTTGAGGTCTCCTATTTAGAGTATTTACTTTTCATTTCCAGCAAAGTCTTTTGACGACATGTATTCTCATCTGAGTGCCAGTTGACGTCCTCCTCCTCCATTTTTTTCTATTTTTTTATTGTTAGATATAATGTATTCATCCAGAGTGCCACTAATTTTAAAAAACTTCCTTGTACATTGGTTGAATTTTTCCCCCACTGGGGGTCCGGTCTCTTCTTTTGCCGTCTCCATACTCCACTGCTGTGATGACAGTTGTGACATGTAGTCTCAATGGTCCCAATTCTACCAAGACTGCTACTTCAACTTTTTTTTATTTTTTCCCCAAGTTTACTGAACTTTTTCTTTCTGGCACTCGGGCTACCTTGGGTTACCTTCTGAGTTGTTTAATACCATTTTACCACCTTTTTGCTATTTTTGCTCCATGTTAGGAAAATTAATTTAGGGTGTTAACTACTCTGCTGCCATACCAGATGCCGCCCCCCCCCAAAAAAAATTACTTTAGACTTTTATGGGTTGAAATTCCAGACCACACACTGCAGAAGTATATGGAATCCATCCTATGCTATACCTTTACAGTTATTGCCTTAGATAATTTATTCCAATGGGTTGTCATTTTCCTTTCTGGTAATATAACCAATCAGAATGTCTTTGTGGAAGAAAATACTGGATAGAGGTGATAAGATCAGCAACATGAATCATGGGAGTAAGATGGCATGTCCTAAAGTACATTTCTTTGAATCTTATTCTATTTCAACACTGGACCAGCATCAAGTGCCTCATATAGCTCACTTGATGAATAGTCAAAAAGGACTAGTAAAGTTTAAAGGTAGTAGAAGTAAGAGCACTGAGTGGCTATAATTCATGACTAGAACTTTCTTTGATCATATTATCATGGCCAGATTCCATTTAATGCTTAGTTTCATTCTGAAGACTTGTTAATGCTGCAAGGTTTTGTTCTAACCCCCCCCCCCATAGTCTAACAGTAGAAGTGTCTGTTTGTCTTGAACTAAGAGAGCTAGATGGCTAGTTGTTAGAGCACAAACCAGAAAGCAGAGCCAAGAAGAGCTCTTTATGCATAGTTCATGAGGTGAAATACACAAACATTATCATTGTTGAAGATGAATTTTGTATTCCTCTGTGGAATACAGAACCACAGAGTGGCAGCTGGTGCAGAGAGTTAAAGTAGTGAGCTTTAGTTCTTGTGGTACAGGGTTTGATTCACTTAGCTGTCATTTGCCTACTATATGATCTTGAGCTAGTCTGTTGCCCCTGAAAAGGGACTGTGAATGTAATGGGCCTAGCTGGTTAGCAGATGCGCATTATTATTATTATTACTGAGATTTTAATATAATGTTCCAGTTTTAACATGTGGGCCTTTTGTAGATGTACAGATGTACTGATGTAACATTAATTTAAAATAATTCCCACACTTCTTAAAGCTGCCTATTGTGCTTCTAAGTAAATAAAAATACTCTCGTTATGCAGATCCCAAATCTGTGCTCTACAAACTTTAATGTATAACAGTGCCAATGTTTGGGGTCTATTATGTCAAAAAAGATTAATTACTAATGACAAGTTGTGATTTGTGTAGTCCCTTAGACCTCAGATGAGACAGTGATAAAACTGGCAATAAAAAAAACAATTCAATTAAAACAAAAAAATTAAAGATGGGAAAAACTCTTTTGTTGTTAGCTCAAAGTAACAAATCATTTCCTCAACAGCTTTTTGGAATCTTTATCCTTGTGCTATCAGTGCTTCATGTATGTCAAATATCTGCTTTTCAAGAATATGTAGTAAAAGAGTTTTTAGTCTGTCATCCCTTGATTTGCTGAGTGTAGTCACATATTGATTCTAAAAACATTCTCTCTAGGCTGTTGGGATCCATTATTCTACTATTTCACAGTGTAAATAAAATTGTGATCATATAGAGATCTCCATTCCTATCATTATCATCTATGTGCTTTAATGTTGGCTAAAGTAGTATATTTTTACACTCATGCCAACAATTGTTTTCACATCAAAAGAGGTCAGTGGATTTTCCATCTAGTGCACTGGGAGGTAAACTAGTCTGTTTAGGTTGGGGAAACACCTGAGATATCTGAATGTAGTTTTATTGGATGGAGGGCTTATTAATCAGCTTATCTTGTTTTGAGTGCCTTTATAAATTATGTACAATTCAATAATCACACTTTTATAAACTGTTTAAAGTACACTGCTGTATCTCTATCTTTGTTTGTGGTGGCATTTCACTCCGGACACTCCTTTACTGTGCCTTTGCATTGGGAGGACTGGGATTGTTCATCTGCTGGCAATAGGTATTTACCAGGTTTATTTGAGCTGGGAAACATACAACAGGGCTCTAAGATTTTTTTTTTTTGCACTTCTCTGCACTTGACTTGTGCAGTTTTGTTACCTAGATAGCATAGACTACATCCAGACATGCTGAATCTAGCCTGTTATTGATACACTTGAGCACTATATCAGCCATCTCACAATAAGTTGGGCTCCCCTGCACCCTTGTGGCAGAAGTATGAATCCAGCCTTCTTTGAGCTGGGGCTTGCTGAAGGAAGGTTCATTGTGTGCCCTCCTATTGGCAGAGTAGCTTAAAACAGTTTAGTTTCACCTGTATTTAAGCCTCGTGCTCAATTAACCAGAGCTGCTCTGTTTGGTGTCCTTTGCAAGATGTCTAGATTTTTTTCTGCTTTCATCCAAGAAAAACAAGAAAATAAGTTTATTTTGTGATTCTTCTGTACTTTTTGAACTGCATTTTATTGAATTTCTGCATCATGTCTGTTTTTTTTTACTGTTTGTGACCGCTTCGTTCTCTGCACTTGATTTGCACTGTTCTGGTACCAAAATAGCATAGAATAGATACAGATGTGTTGAATCTAGGCTGTTATTGATACACTTGAGCACTAAAACAGCCATATTACATTAAGAAGGGCTTCCCTGCACCCTTGTGGCAGAAAAGTGTGGATCCAGACTTGTCTGAGCTGAGGATTTCTGGAGGAAGGTTCATTGTGTGCCTTCCTATTGGTAGATTAGCGTAAAAGTATTTTTAATTTTGCCTGTATTTAAGCCACATGTTTGTGCATTGCAGAACACCATACAACAGGGGTTAGCAGTGCCCTGTACAGAGGCAAGCACATTGAAGCTCAAGTTTTCCTAGACATCTGTCAGTGGAACCCTCCCAAGCTTCCCTACTGCACTATAGGACACTGAGTAGTGTTGCTACACTCATCCATAGCTTTTAATAGAACAAGCACCTTTGTTCGTCCTAGCACAAAACCTAATCAAACTAGCCCACTCCTTTCCCTAATAGTACATATAGTAAAAACCTGCTATAATGGACGGGCAATTTTCAATCATTTCGCTGGCCAGCCTGATTGACATGGGCATATTGAGGCAACATAGTAATTGCCTCTTATATATTGACAACCACTTACACCTAAAACAGACAAATACCCTATGTGACAGATGTAATTACACTATGAAATTGGAATCTATTCTCTCACGTAACAACAAACTGGACATCAAACAGGTTGTCAGCGCATACATTTCACCTCTCACACAAAATGAGGTTATGACACATAAACCCAAATATGTGGAGGTACTTACTAGAAGTCTTCCAAAAGTCACAGTCCTCCCAAATGTAAACTACTTGCACACACTGCTATGCAAATCGAAACCACTACATATAACACGTACACCAGTGTCTCATTAAATAAGCCCCTAAGGCAAAACACTTCAAAACCTAATATCTTGGTCATAGATGACTTCATAGTGAGACACACAGTTGTCCCCCTCACTAGGCTGGACAAGAAGGTCATGGTCAGCTGCCTGTCAGGTGCCAGAATTTGTCCAATCACACATGCACTCAAGTCACTCAACAACAAGTATTGTCATGACTCTGCCGTAGTCCATGTTGGGGTGAATTACTTGAGATATACCTCTCTGAACTATAGGAAGAGACCCATAAATGAACTCTCAGACTGTGTGTCCCAGGCAGGTATGATCTTAACCCTAAGCAGCATTCTACCTGCACTCAGGATGATGCCATAATATAAACAAAAAAATGATTGACTTCCACTATTGGCTTAGCTTGTGGTGTCAGTTCAGGGGATCCAGTATCTGTCAGCCTGGGAAGACAGTCAACAGGCCACTCTGCTTTGCCAGAGATGGTCTGCACCTGTCTCCTCTAGGCTTTCAGATACTTGAAAAGCACTTGACTCCCCATAGTGCCTTTTTAGGCAATGTCAAAACAACAAACTTTCTGACATAACAAAATCCATTCCAGACAAACTCAAGGTTCTGCTGCTTAATGCTAGGAGGCTAAACATGAAACTTCATTCCCTGGAAGCACTCCTCACTTTGGAAGATGCTGACATCTGTCCAGTCACTGAGATCACTGAGACATGGTTCGAGGCCATGGAGAGCACCCTGACTGTGCAAGGCTACAATGCCTTCGACACATTCAGTCCTCAAAATGAGCATGAAAAGAACCAAAGATGGAGGTGTATCCATCTTCATTAAAGGCCAAGGACACCTCCAGACTTGTCAGGCAGTATGACTCTCTTGAACCACTCCATGTCCAATTAATTATAGACAAAATAACCTAGCAAGAAAAGCATACCACCTACCTGGACTTACTGGAGTCACTCACCATACAGCCCAACACCTTAGTCATGGGAGATTTCAACTATCCTAGCATCGACTGGGAAACATACATGAGCACACACATGCTCACCCAGAGGTTCCTGGACTTTGTCAATACAAATGTTCTGGAGAAGATAGTCTCTGCACCCTCACAAGGGGCTCAAATATCCTAGACATAGTACTCACCAACATGGGGCACTGCAGTCCCCAGTGTGTGATGCCTTCCCTGGTAAGGTCAGACCATAAATCAGTCTCGTTTGTAGTAACTTTTGAACATGTCACCACCACAAGAGCAAAAAAGCTAAAAATCTTTTCCAAAGCAAACTACAGCCTACTAAGCAATGGAATAAAAAGTTTTATAATGCCCGCAATCAGACAACAATGATTACTATGAAGATGTGTACATAAATGCCCTGTATAAACACTTAAGCAACTGAATAGACTCAACTATACCTGACCAGATTAAAACCAGGCACTCCTGAAAAAACAAGCCATCCTGGTGGACCTCAGGTATAAACATATCTGTTAAAGGAAGAAACCATTATCTAAGAACAAGAAGGAACTGACTCAGCATGGGAAGAATTCCTTCCACAGCATGAACAAGCAAATCAGAACTCTTGTAAAGTCCTCTAAAGCTAATTACAAAGCTAAAATAGCATCCTTAGCTAAGGATAATCATAAGGCATTCTTTAACTATGTCCAAAATCTAAATACCCAACTATGTGTTGTAGTAGTTGGTACTACCCATACTATACTGGAGGAAAGTGCCAAACTTCTAGCTGTCAGATTTGGTGCAAACCCCCACTGTCCCCACCAGCCAGCTCCCAAAGCATACCTGACACCAGTCCTCTGCCTACTATCTATAGAGATCAGGTGATATCTGCATTCCCCAAGGCCAAAAACACAGTCTCAATGGGACCAGATAACATTCTAGATTGCTTATTAAACTGTCTAAAACAAGATCTAGCATTCTCTTTAACCATAGTCTGAGAACTAGCTTTGTTCCAGCAGAGTTGAGAACAGCAAAAGTAATCCTCTTGCACAAATGGGGGCCATCAGCTGACCCTGAGAGCTATAGACCCATAAGTCTAACCAGCCTCATCTGCAAGGACTTGGAATTAACCATAATGGACCTTATCAACAAGGACATAAGCAACCATCAAATTCTAATCCCAACCCAATTTAGCTTTGTTAAGGGTAAATCATGCTTATTAAATGTGGAAGACTTCTTTGAGAAAGTCACCAAAGCCCTGGATGAAGGTAAGACAGTGCATACTGCCTATCTTGACCTAGCCAAGGATTTTGACACAATCTTCCACTCAGGTATCATTGAGAAACTCTTGCAGCTGGGGATTAATCTTTACATCACTAGATGGGTAGCCAATTGGCTCACTGACAGAGCACATACTGTCATAGTTGGTGACTCCAACTCTACCAGTAGATCCGTCACCAGTGGCATTCCACAAGGATCTGTGCTGGGCCTCTACTGTTTGGAATGTATTTCTTTAAAGTCCAGGCTAAAGTAGATGGCCTTTGGCTTACCAAGTTTGCTGATGATTACAAATTGTGTGCAATCATTGAGTCCTCTAATGATGTTAACATATTACAGCAGGGGCTAACTCAGAGAAATGACTGGTGCCAAATCCACAGTCTAAACTAAATACAAAAAAGTGCATTATTCCCTTTGGCAAAGTGGAATTCACTATTAATTACAGTAATAACAGCACCCCCCTCAGTTCAAACCCAGTGGTGCAAGCTCTGGGAACACAGGTGGATAGCAATCTGAACTTCGATCACCAAGTTTCCACAGTGGTAAGGAAAGTCTTCTACGTTGCACATCTCATAAGTAAGGGTATCACATCCAGGTCTAAGGATGCTATAACTCCACTGAGCTCAACCCTCATTAGACCATTAATAGAGGATGGTGCTGTCTTCTGCATGTACCTCACCAGACACCTGCAGCAGCTGGAGAGACCACAGATGTTTCTCACCAAGAAAATACAGGTCCTCTAAACCATGATTTATATAGATAGACTGAAAGCCCTGTCACTGTACTTTGTATCTTATAGGCTGCTGAGAGGCTACTTGAGCTTGGCCTACAGGGCAGTTTCTGACCCTGCCCTGATAGATATGGTTCACATCGGGTCTACTTTATGCACTCGAAACATGAAAAACCCGAATTCAGATAGTGCGACACATAAAGAGCAAACTGCAAATACGTCGAATGTACTAAAGCATGAAATTTAAAACCTCGAACTGTCATAGTCAGCCAACCCACCATCCGCAACACACTACCTACCCAAACGCAATAAAAAAAACACATACATACACTAACCAAATCCCTACTTCTAACCCTAAATTAAAGCACCAAAACCCTACTGCTAACCCTACACTAAACCCCACATACACAGCTATCTATGCACTATCCTTAACCCCTCCCTAACACTAAGGTCCGTAAATACCACACACTTCCCCTACGGAGCTGTGCCCAAACAAACTAAATATTCCACACACACACACACACACACACACACACACACTTACAACCCTACACTAAACCTTACATACATTACCAACACAAAACCTTATATACACTACCTACATATGCACTTACCTTAACCCCTCCCTAACCCTAAGGTCCGTAACTATCACATACTTACCTTACGGAGCTATACTGCAGATGGGCCAATTATGCGAATTCGATATTTCCACTTTTGTGGTTTCATTCGTTCAACGTATTCGCGGTTTGCTCTTTACATGTCACGCTATTTGGATTCGGGTTTTTCAGCTTTCAAGTGCATAAAATAGACCTGTGCACATCCACAAGTCAAATGGCACAAGAGTTACTCACTCTAGGGATCTTAATCTAGCCTGTGACATTAACAGAACAGACTGGAGAAAGAGAGATCTCTCAGAGAACAAAGTTCCAGTTCATGTGAAGCAGTGTTCCCAATTGACTCTCTTCAGGCACAACCTGGACAAATGGATAGGACACTGCCAATTCACCCCAGGGGTGGCACCCATGTCCCTCATGAACAGGGGGAGTTGGTGTTTATCATAGACTTGCTCTGTGAATTACATCCATCTAACCAAGGACAATTGAGGCAACTCAGGATTAACATGGCTAGGCTTGTAAGGACTCTAAGGCCACTAGCCTAGTAACCTCCTATGAACCTATGAATGTTGTACTTTGTCAGTTCAGTATCACATTAATAAGACAGGTGTTTACCTGAGTACCCCTTTCTAAATGCAGTCTGTTCCTACTAATACAGAGATAAGGGAGAATATATCAATGGCAAGGATAAATTCATTTAATTTAATTTTAAGTAAAATAAAATGTTATTAAACTGAGCGAGTAAAGAAAAAGACAAATGTGCTAATGCAGCAAACAAGTAATTCAAAACAGTGCAGAAATTGTGGTGGTAAATATCAATAAAGAGGATAATGTCCAGCCTGTGTGTGATGCATATCCATTTTGTGAGAGTATATATAAAAATAGTACAGACAGAACAGTCATTACAGGTCAAAACAACCAATCAGGTATGTGACGTCCTCACTTTGGGCCAGTAATCAAGCAGCCTGAATCCTCACCACTGACACTGGAGAAGGACATTCACTTGGAACAAAAATGGATACAGCAGTATTTCCAGATGCAGGTCTCTGCTTCAAGCACAATTTCCCTTAAGAGCATACAGGGAACACTCGCAGTCCAGGGCCTGGATCTCTCTCTCTCTCCCTCTCTCCAGGGAGACTCCCCACTGGCATGGCTGTAGAGTTGAGTTCTCAGTCAAGTGTCCAAGCCATGTCTTCCACCACTCTCTCTGTGAAACTAGTGTTTCATGTCCCTGCTCCAAGCAGCTGACACACACACTCTTGGAGATTTCTTTTGCACGCACACACACCTGGGAAAACTGACACACATTTACTAGCTATGCACCCTTCTGATCAGACTATAAGGTAGTTGCACTGCCACCAGACACTACAAAGCCAGTTACTCTAAGGCCCTTACAAGGGTACCCAATTGTACTGAATAAAATTAATATTAATACAAATAATAGTGTCTGGCCAATGCAGTAAGGCTATTAGGAGTAGCCACAGTGTCACGAATAGATGCAAGTACCCTCAAAGGTTAAACTATTCTCTAAAGGACCAGCTGCAATGAAAAGTTTAAATATATTTAATAATAAATAATAAAAGAACATGAAAATATGGAATATCTATTTACAATAAACACCAGAGTTTCAGTCACAGGAAATATTAAAAATAACACAGGTGGATAGGTTCACACAGTTACAGAAAAACAATACTCAACTAATCTCATTATATTTTCCTAACTAATCTAAATCATTATTATTGCCTGGTTACTTACTAGAACAAGGCAAGATGAAGTGAGTGAGAGATCCTTCTATGTCATGTTCCAAAAACAGAGTGCTCTGAGATTTCAGTCTTACCCAGTGTAAAACATAATTTTTAGTGATGGATTACAGAATGATATCACATACATCTGGTCATCTGACTTCTCGTTCCAATGCTACCCCTTTGGCTAGAAGCTGGCAGGATTTAGCACATATGTGTTACAATACATATCTCGAGCTTTGATAATGTTTATTGCAGCATCTGGAAGCTGTAAAATAATTTTAACACTTCTGCTCTTCCTACAGACTAAGAAACCATATATCTTAAAGACATTGAATCTATGGCTTCATTCAAAACTGTGAGATAACATCTTTATGGCCTAGGCCTAGTAATTTAATTTCAGAACATTTTTAAAAGTTAGCTGCAGCTGGACTGTAATTAAACTCTTCTCTTCCAGTATCCTCTATTACAATATATTCATTTCAACAGTTACAATACATATATTTAATCAGTTTCTACATGCATGTATATTTCTTTTCTGTCCAGCAGGACCCATGTTTTATACATTTTCAACACAAGCAAACCTCACAAATACATTTTTAGCACAAGCATTTGTGCAAATCAGTTTGATATACAAATGACATATAATTCTTTACAAAATCCCAGCTAGCTGTGCTGGCATATATTACACATCCACTACCTTACTTCTCTTGGCATAACTGGTAATACCTCACATCGTCACAAAGTAAAACAAGTAAGCATACACAAAGAATGAGAATAAGTACAGGAGAAATCAAACAAAGAATGAGTATGCATCTATGGAACACACAATAATATAAACAAATAACTAATCCAGTCCAAGGACAACCACAGAGCATTCTTTAGTTTTGTCCGCAACCTCAAAGGCAATACACAATTGTGTGCAGAGCTCATTGTAAATGGAGCCACACTTACTGATCCAGAAGATATAGCAAACCTCCTGGCTGATAAATTCAGCTCCAACTTTACTCCTCTCTCCCCTCAACCTTCTCTCAAGAAATATCATCAAATATAACTGCCCCTACTATCACTAGGAAACAGGTCCTTAATTCTCTCTCTAAGACCAAGAACACTGTATCAATGGGCCCAGACCATATCCCAGGATGCCTCCTAAATAGCATGAAACATCACCTATCAGGGCCTGTGGAATTACTATTTAACTGTAGCCTCCAAGCAGGCCTTGTGCCTCATGAATGGAGAAAGGCAACAGGCATCCCTCTGCACAAAGGTAGGCCATCTACAGACCCTGGAAACTACAGACCCATAAATCTCACTAGTCTTATATGCAAAGCCATGGAATGAATTATCATGGAGATGATCAATAGAGATATAGTAAACCACCAGACTCTAGACTCAACCCAGTTTGATTTCGTCAAGGACAGATCATGCTTACTCAATTTGTTGGACATCTTTGAGAAGGTCACCAAATCAATGGATGAGGGCAAAATCATTCACACTGCCTACCTTGACCTGGCCAAGGCATTTGACGCAATACTCCACTCTGGTATTGTTGACAAACTCAGGAGGTTAGGTACAAACCCATATGTCACCCGGTGGATAGCCAACTGGCTCACAGACAAGACCCAGGAAGTTAGATCTAGGGAGTCCACCTCTACAAAGAGGCAAGTCACAAGTGGAGTCCCTCAGGGATCAGTTCTTGGACTACTCCTTTTAGGCATTTACTTCTCAGGAGTCAAGGCCAATGTCAATGGCCTCTGGTAGACTAAGTTTACAGATGATTGCAAAGTAGGAGCTGTCATTGAATCTCACACTGACACAAATGTTCTCCAGGAGGGGCTGACACAGACAAAATGGTGTCAGAGCCATGGACTAGAACTAAATGCCAAGAAATGCATAATAGTATTCTTTGGGAAGTCATCCATCCCTGGTAACTATCATATTGACAACACACCCCTTAGAGTTGTCCCAGCAGTCAGGGACTTAGGGACACACATAGACAGTAATCTAGCCTTTGATCATCACATGTCTACAGTGGTGAGGAAGTCATTCTATGTTGCTCAACTTATAAAAAAATGTATGGCATCTAAGTCCAAGAAAGTCATTGTTCCACTGTATCCATCATTCATTAGACCTATCATTGAGCACAGTGCCTCCTTTAGTATGTACCTAACCAGGCATATCCAACAACTGGAACATCCACAGCGGTTCCTCACTAAAAGATTACAGGGTGTAAGTAATCCAAAGAACAAAAAACAAGGTGGAAAAGTTCACCGATAGTATATTATTATTCAACTGAATATACCCTTAAACCTTATTTGAGTCTAATGGACAACATTTTAAAAGACACGGGACATTTTTTAATGTCCTTGGGAGAAATGAACAACAATGTGGGTTCTGTTAAATTATTAATGGTCACAATGGATGTACAAAACGTGTTCACGGTGATCAATAATGACTATGGTATTTATACTATCGGTGAACTTTTGGAAAAACTTGGAGTAAATAAAGAGAAGATTGTTTTAGTTAAGGCCATGTTAACTTTGGTCTTAGAGAATAATGTCTTTATGGGAGCTAATTCATTATATAGACAGGCGCAGGGGGTAGCCATGGGCACCCCCTGCGCCAACACTTATGCCAACTTGGTACTCTCACATTGGGAAAATACATTTGTTTTAAATAATGAAGCCTGGAAAAAACACATAAAACTCTATCTACGGTTTGTAGATGACGTTTTTCTTTTATGGGACGGATCTGAGTCAAAGTTAGGTGAATTTGTGGATTTTTTACATTCAACCACAGCATTTTTTAGGTTCACGGTTAAACACTCATATGATTCCATAGACTTTTTAGATGTTAGAGTAGGACAAGATGAGCTAGGTTTTAACTCAAAACTTTTTAAAAAAGAGTGTTGGAAGAACACCCTTTTATCTTTTGATAGTATGCACCCGAGATATATACATCCCAACATTGTACAAGGGCAAGTCAGTAGGGCCTCAAGGATTTGTATGGAAGACTCATTCTTTGAAGAAGAAATTGATAACCTCAAAGATTGTTTTAAAAACAGGGGTTATAAGTCTGAAATGGTGGATAAGGTTATAGATAAAAATAAAGGCTTAAGACATAATACACAAAAACCATGGATAAAGCGAGCTAAGAATGCTGAAAGTAATATAGATAAGAGCAATCGACACATGGGGCCGAAACTGATGTTTACTTATTGTAGCAACATAAGAGATGCCTGCAATATAGTGCGTAAGAATTGGAATATTCTTACAAGTGACTATAGTCTGAAAGATATTGTGGGCCCTTATCCTACCTTCAAATATAGAAGGAATAAAAATCTAAAAGATCTCTTATGTATAGAAAAATCTGCTAACACTTATAAGCATCAGGCCCTGCATAGTACAGGGACAACACCTTGTGGACTTTGTAAAGCCTTTCCTAATATTAATAAGGATACACAATTCAGACATCCAGTTACAAATAAAACATTCTTTTTTAAGGGTAAGGCCACCTGTCGTACCACTGACATAGTTTATTTAGCCGAATGCTGTCTTTGCCCTTGTTTTTATGTTGGGAAGACAAATAACATGCTAAAAGTGAGAATCCTGCAACACCTTTCCAGTATTAGGAATGGAGACGAAAGAAATGCATTATGCAGGCATGTAAAAGAATTTCCTACACACACTTTTAAATTTCGGGTCATTGTTAATGTAAGATTGAACAGTAGGGGGGGTGATATTAAGTTAAAAACAGAATTGGCAGAAACCAGATGGATTGTTGACTTAATGGCAAACAGGAAGCCAGGCTTAAATGAAGTTATACCTATTAAACCTGTCCTACAAAATAGGCGTTTTTTTTATTGAATGTGATTGGCTGTTGATATATATAAAATGTTTGTTTAATGTTTCAACCACATCTGATGAAGGGTATATCCCGAAAGCGCTCATCCTGTTTACTGCATTTTTTACTTTTGGTTAATTAAAGTTTTTAAGCATAGCAGTGTTCCACCTTGTTTTTTGTTCTTTGGATTACCAGTTTGCTGCTATGGTGGACTTTAGCACAGCACTAGATTTTTTGACTGTTAGGGTGTAAGTAATATGTCCTATGCAGCCCACCTATCCCTGTATTATGTCTCCTACAGGCTTTTGAGGGGGAGATCTATGCCTGGCATACAGGGCATTTTCACACCCCACTCTGATGGACCTCCTGCATATCCACAAAACAAACAACACCAGAATTACCCGTTCTAAAGACTGAAACCTTGCTGTGATATAAATAGGACCTGCTGGAGAGATAGGTATGTATCCCAGAGACTACCACATCTATGGAACAGGATCCCTCTCCATGTGAAGCAGAGTTCCTCCCTAACCCAATTAACATGCAACTTGGATAATTGGATGGGAAACCAGAAATTCATCCCTGGTTTGGCATTTATGTCTCTAATGGACACAGGTAACCTGTAAATGGTTCATCTCCCAGGCTCATGCTTACACTTATCAAGGGTATCAGAACTTGTCAGAGATTTGGGATGCATGGCTAGGCCTTGTGGTCATTAGCCTAGTAAACACCTATGAACATATAAGAAATAATAGTAAAGACTCAAAACAGGACATCAAGATTCTTGTTGACTCTGGGAATCCAAAGGAATATTACATTAAGGATTTAACCAAAGTTACATGAGACAAATAATAGGATACTTTAATGCCATTTATTTAAATCATTGCCTGTAAATGGATGTTTCACAGGACAAACCTCAGTGCATGATAAGACAGAAGCAGCACTCGTCAGTATGCTAGAGAAGAAAATATTTCCAGTATATTTAACTATTTTACATTTCGATTGATGAACCTGATGTAGATTTTACACAGTGTGAATAGAAACCCACACAAAGAGCCATGGAAGCTAATGTTATTAGAGGAATATAAAAACATATTTGAATGCAATGGCAAATTTAAAGGCCACTAGAAAAAGATGCGTGTAGATTAACGTTTTACCCCTGGCAATTAAATACACAGAAATAAACCTTTCTACATCAGAGACTAGGTAAAAAGGATTACAGAAATTCTTAGATATTCACTCTGAAGAGAACATTAGGACCAAATCCATAAGTTTCACCAACTACACCACCCAAGCGTGAAAATCCTTCTGAATTCCTTCTGAAGATCCTTATTTAAAAATATTGTAAACCATTGTTATTGCAAAATATATTCCCAAGTTCTAAAAATCCTGGTATTTTTATAATCAGTGCTCCAGTGCTTTTAATTTTAAAAGACAGGAGATCTATATTTGTTCATTCAGACCAGGCCAATTATTTCCTTTAGTTGACAATTGCCAATACAGTTCCCCTCTTTCCAGATATAGTAACCAAGATCCCCTTCTATTACTCATCTGCACTTGTTCTACTACACAAAAGCTAAAATAATGACCACTGTAAGCCTGTTTGTGCTTATATAAGGCATTAGTTTCTTTTCCTGTTCTCATCTCATAAATGTTTGTAAATCCAATTTTTCAGTTTCCTTTCAGTCAGTCCAATGTAAACACAGGTGCAGAGCATACAGCAGGCACAATATACCACCCCTTTCGAATCACAAATTAATCTGTTGGGTATAAAAAACTGCAAATTATTCAACCTGATGCTATCACAAACCAAAATATGTTTACAATACAGGCACCTACCACATTTTTCATTCCTGCATTAATCTTTTTCACAAGTTTTTTTGTCTCAAATATAGTTTTTAAATTCTGGCCATGTTTAAAGACAACATGGGGTTTATCACCAGACAGTTCTCTAAAATCATTATCTTGAATCAATAGACGCCAATTCTTTTCTAAGACATTTTTATCTCACAACTGTTACTTGAAAAAACAATAATGAAAGAATTTTTAAACATAACTGGGGTTGGTGTCAAATCATTCACACAACCAGATGTTATACAATCAGGGAGAGTCATAAGCGTCTCTCTTATGGCTGGATTATGTTTATCACATAGAATGAGACTGAAGTGGCCATGCTCACATTTCTTAATGGCCTCAAGCATGAGGTTATTAATGAACTTCAGAGGATACCCTTGTTTCATAAACATATCCCTAAGAAGGTTACATTTATTTAGGAAAACTTCCTTGCCTGTAGTCAAACGGGCAGCCCAGACAAACTGCCCTTTGACTGCGGCTCTATTTTGATGTATCAGATGGGCGCTGTTCAAATCCAAAAAAAAAATAAGTATGCTTCCTTCCTGTAAATCTTCACAGTAAATCTGTTGTTAATGGAGTCCTTTTCTAGCCAAATGTCTAAGTAGGCAGTGTGAGCACTGCTACATTCTTAGGTGAAGCAAAGAAAGTCCGTAGTTTGATTCATGTAAAAAGGAATGGGGGAATATCATCAAGATCACCATACCAAAGAATAAAAATGTCATCCAGGTATCATGTATAAAATACACACATTCCAAAATATTCAGCATTAAAAATAAATTTCCTTTCCCATTCTGCCATTACAATGTTTGCATATAGCCCAGCACACTCTGAAGATAAATCTCATCCCGAAATTTAAAGTTATTCATAAAACCATCTATAAAAGATTTTCATATACATTGATTTGATCTTGTACAATTCCTTTTTCATGCAAAAATTCTATAAACCAATCTATGCCCAGTTGATGTGGGATGACAGAATATAAGTCCCAGACATCAGTGGTAATAAGTATATAAGAATCCTTATAATGTAATTCATTAAGTCTCTGAAGAAACTCCCAGAAGTCCTTTCATACATGGTTATCCTGTGCTACCAAACATTTCAAATGAATAACTTTGGGTCACTATACCTGGAAAGACGGGAACTATATTGGCAATTGTCAACTAATGCAAATAATTGCCCCAGTCTGAATAAACAAATATCAATCACCTGTCTTTTGAAATTAAAGCTGTTAGAGTGATTATGAAAGTACATGGATTTTTAGAGCTTGGGAATATATTTTGCAATAACAATGGTTTACAATATTTTTAAATAATTTTTTTGTAATATTTATATATATGGTAACAGCTTTTATATTTATGTACATATGTTTTCTGTTTTTAGTAGTCAGAATGTTTTCAGTTTTTGTGAATGAAGGTAAGAGGTGTGCTGGTTTTCAGATATACTGCTTTAACTACAGCTGATTGCACTAGGGAGCTTGGCACAGTACATATATTTGACTGGTTATTTTAAAACAAGGAGTTTATTTAATCCGATGATGGCGTTTTTTGGTTATCTGATGGTGTTCCTATGAAGGGATGAAAGCGCTTATCAAAGTATTGGATTTGTAATGAGTTTTACCATTTTTATTATTTTTAATATTAGTTTCAGTTGGCTCAACACCTTCACAATGTTACTATTTCGAGTGGCTCCAACTTGAGCTACAGAGCCTTCTCTTTCAGAGGTTTTTACTTCCTTTGCTCAGGAGTAAAGCAATGTGTGCAGTTTTTGTTTTCTAACTCCATGATATTTGGATGGCGGTGGAGTGGTTAGCATTGTCACCTCATAGCAAGAGGTTCTGTGGTTCGATTCTTGGCTGGGGGAGCCGCCTGTGTAGAGTCTTCATGGGTTTGCTCTGGGTACTCCAGTCTCCTCTCATATTCCAAAAACATGCGTCTGGAGCATTTCTCCCCAGACCTCTGCTGAAAATGGGCTCTGTCCCAGTCAGATTTTCCCGGTAAACACATGTTAAATAAATAAATAAATAATTGAATTAACTGATCATTACACCAATGTTAAAGAATGTTTACTTGCTTGTTATAGGCTAACACCAAAGCTGTATAGAAAGAAGTTTAGAGAATACAAGAGAAAGGTAGATGAAAGTATGACAGAGTATATTGCAGAGATCAACACTTTTTCACAGATGGGTGAGTGGATGTAAGGTCACCACACTTGAAATAAGGAGGAAAGAGGACCTTTGTCTATCTAGCAGGTTGCTAATACACGAGTGTGAGAGTCGCAGCACTATACATGTGAATAGGGGAAACTCATAAGAGCAACCTAGGCTGTCACAGCAGTTTACACAGGACAAGGTGGAAGTTACAGGTTCAGGTAAATGCCCAGGTTTTAAGGTTAGATTTTTTTTTTTTTTAAATGTAACAAAATAATTCATGTACAGTCATTGTCTTCTAAGGCAGAGACAGAGAACAAAGATCTCAGGAAGCACCAAGAAAGACTAGCACTACAACAGTGGAGGGTTGTTTACACACAACAGCTGTACATAACTATCACAAAAGTCTGTATCATATCCTGGTAGAAGGGAAAGAGGCCATTGCTAAAAGGATCACAGCCTCAGACAAGAAACCATAGTCAAACCTGCAGTGGTCATATAAGAGCACTTCTTGCCTGGGCAGTCCACTCCAGTTAGAATCTAAGGCAGGCAACGTTTTCAGGTACCTCTGGACAAATTTTGTCTAGACTGAAGTGGACGTACATAGCAAACAGGTAGCTGTGTGTGAGAAACTTCCTGCTGATATATCACTGACAAACCAACTGTTAAAAATACACAAACCATTCCTGCTGATGCCTAATTGTACCATGTGTGCATGCAGTGAAAAACAGCCAGGCATGGAGGCAATTCTGTGGAGGAGGCAGTAGAAGACCCAGCCTGAGCCCACACCTCCCTTTTGGCTTGGTGATGTATCAGAAGCATACCAGTTCCAGGGGGGAGTGGGACAGGTATCTGCCCCATATTATCTTTGCATACAGGGGTATGTCTCAGGAATCCAAAGATTTTTCATACTTTGAACTACTTTATGGCCACAGTTATAGGGGAGCCCTAGATTTAGTTCATAAGTGAGAGGGTGAATATGTCCTAAACCTCAGGACTTGCCTTAGAAAGCTCATGGTGATGATTCAGGAGCACATACCACAGGAGCAACAGCAGCAAAAGGTCTGATATGACTGGATAACTAGAGTCAGATAGTATTCTGTATGACAAAATGTGATGGTACATATATCTGTCTGTGAGACATAATAAGCTGCAGGCAGCCTGGTGGGGCCTTTTCATCATTTTAAGAAAAGTGAGTGATGTTAACTACATGACAGTTACCAGGCAGGAAGCCAAAGCACAAATTCTACTATGTTAAAATGATAAAGCCCTATCATGCCAAAGAAGCCCAAGTACTTAGTATCTGCAGTCAGTTTCAGAAGGAGCCAGAGGGGGATCTGGACACAGATGTCCTTGGTGATGCTTGAGCTGATGCTTCAGTTGAAAGAGTGGCCCTCTCCCCACAGCTAACCCCTTGATAGGTTCAAGAAAGCCAAGCAGTATTGCAGGAATTTTATGATATCTTTACTAGTAAGCTTAGGTACCTAACTGGTGGGGTACTTTGTAGACACAGGACCCCAGAAACCACCCAATCTCCTTCCAGGGTGCCTAAACAAGATGGACAAACACTGAGAGAGGAAATAGAAGACATTTTGAAAGTGTGAGTAATTTAGGAGTCCAATAGTTCCTGCACCTCATCAATAAAGCTGATGCCAAAGAAGGATGGAAACGCCCAGTTCTATGTGGACTATAAGAAACTGAACAGTTTCAATGCCCAAGACAGATGAAACCATAGAACAGCTGGATGGGGGCTAAGTAACTGTGATTGATTTAACCAAGGGTCATTGGCAGCTACTTCTAACATCTACAGCTGGGGGAAGGTCAGTGTTCGTAAACTCATCTGGGTTGTATGAGTTTACAAAAATGCAGTTTGGTATAAAGAATGCCACAACTTTCTAGAGGCCAATAGATCACATCCTAGCAGAAGCAGGAGATTATGCTCTTGCTCATCTGGATGGCATTACAGCTGGCCCCAGTCAGAACATTTGCAATATATCAATGAAGTGCTGGGCAGACTGCAAAGGGTAGGGCTCACTATCAAGGCTAACAAGTGTCATATGTGTATGGCAGAAATATCTTATCCAGGTCACAAAATAGGTGGTATAATGTTTAGGCTATAACCTGACAAGGTTGAGGATATTCAAGCATGGCTCACTCTACTACAAAAAAAAAAACAGGTACTTTCATTCTTAGGGGCAGTAGGATACTATAGAAAATGTATTCCCAGTTTAGTATGATAGCTACTCCCCTTTCAGACCTTACCAGGAAAAGTGGATCATATAAGTCTGTCTGGATAAGATTCCATGAAGAGGCATTTCAAAAGCATTGTGTAACCCCTGTATTAGCCAATCCTGGTTATAGTCAAGAATTCATGTACAGATAGATACTTCTAACTATGGGGTGGGGACTGGGCTTAGCCAGGTTCATACTTCTCAACTGTCCAGATTTTCGCAGAATGTCCAGATTTTTGCTTCATATTTTTAGTTTGTTCCTCATAAAATTTGTGATTTTCTGGCACATCACTGAGGAATGAAGTCACTATATAATGACACACATTTGAGTTTCAGATTTTATATTCTTTAGAAAATGCATGCTAACACAAAACCTGTTGTTCTATCAATGGTCTAAATTTAGAAGAACAATATCTAAAAATCTGTCCCTATTTTAGGACCTTTGTTCCCCCATTATTTTTGGCTTTGCCCAGATATCTACTAAGAGGTTGAGCTATGGCCAGGTTTCCTCAGAGACAGAAGAGCACCATATTGTGTACATGAGCTGCACACTTCAAACTATGGAGAAGTCTTATGCAGCCATAGAGAAAGAATGTTTGGGTATAGTGAAGGATTTGGATAAACTACAACTAGGGCCAGCATTACACATAGGCAAACTAGGCAATTGCCTAGGGTAGCATCCTTGTAGAAGTGTTTTTTTCCCCATTTATTTTTTAGAGCAATGTTTCTTTATGCTAAAATAAATAAATAATACTGCCCTACAGAAAAAAAATGTGCCCTTGCCGCAGGAAGAGCTCCAAGGAGCAATGCTCCAGATGACTTGATTCAAGTTACATTACGTTCACGTTGCAAGGCCAATCTACACCACCATGACCTCACAACATTCAAATTTAGGTGTGAAGCCACCTGATGGTGAAAACATTTTTTTCTGTTAGTTGTACTACAGACAGAGAGGAGGTGAATGGTTTGGTGTGGAAATAATAGCTCTGAGCCCTCCATTTCCAAAATGTTGAACACTACCTCTCACTATGGGACAAACTGACAAAATGTGGAACGCCTAGTAACTTCAATGGGAAAGCACAGGGAGTGGTTAAATGTGTTACAAAATAGTTAATTTGTTGAATTGTTATGATTCAGTATTATGTATCATAGTAATTGGTCAACAAAAATTGTTAATGCTAAATGAATGTGTGATGGACTTTTTCAATGTAGAACAGCAAGGAACACTGATTATTTTAAGACTCAAATTGAAGAACATTCCTCTTAAGGAGGTTCACTTGAGAGGTATGGATACTTTGGAGAGAGGTGTTAATACTATTTTTTTGCAGCCAGATATTTTTGGGCAGTATTTTAGACTTTGTGATTTGTGTGGACAGCTGAGATGAGAGGAACAGAGAAGTATCGGTACTATTTTTACAATTATGTTGGCAGTCATCACCCAGATATATTTGGCAGTATTAATATGGTTTTGTGATTTGTGTGGAGAGGTCAGTATATCTTGTGTTGAATTGGGGACAGCGTGGTTGTTATTTCATTAACTTTCCTCATAAATCTCAGAGGGGATCACAGAGGGTCACATATTTACATTGGCAAGACTAATCAGACATTGAAGGAAAGGATCTTGGAGCATGTAAGAGATATTAGTAAGTCCAAGGATACTAATGCACTTGCCAAATGTGATGAACACTGATAGCAGCCACTACTTTAAGTTTTTGGTGCTAGAAATTGTTGAATTGAGCATAGGAGGTGGTGACATTGTAAATAAAACTAAACAGTGCGAACTAAAATTGATTATTATGCTCAAAGCCAATAAATATCCCAGTCTCAAAGAGCATATATCTTTAAGACCGGTTCTTAGTTCATGTGATTTGTACCACTGATGTGATTAGCTCTGGTGGTCTTTTTAAATGGTTTGTATGTGTTGTTTGCTTTTTGGTCTGAAGAAGCAATTGAATTCACGAAAACACTTACTGGTACTTTTCAATAAATTATTAATTTAACAGCTGTGTTGGTTGGGAAGTTCCTTTTATATTATATTGTTTTTCTTGCTCTTATCTGACCTCTGCTCACCACTATCCATCATTTGATTGAAGTAAAAAACAAAATTGAAGAATAAGATTAAATTTCTTTCCTTGGTCATTGTGTTTGTTTAGGCAATAACTGAATGAAAAAGATTGGTTAAAAGACTCTGAAATGTACCTCACAATATCTGAAATCCCAATGGCTTCTGGGGGATTACAGCCCCCACACCCCCAGCTTAATGCAAATGTTTCCCACACAGTTATCAGAGTGCAGTCTTGCTTAAGTAGACTATGTTGAATGAACAAATGAATAACTGCTGGAAAAAAAGTCATGAGTTAGACAAATTGTGAGTAAAAGAAAGAAAATAAAGTAATCTGGATAATGTGAATAGGTCAAAATGGGTTGGGGGACACACCATTGAGTCATTTCACCTAGGGCACCAGTTTATGTAAGGTCAGCCGTGACTGCATGGCAGAAGGTTCACTGTGGTTACAGACCATAACCTTTTAAGTGGCTACATAGAGTAAGCAGATAGAATGTGAGACATCTTAGATGGAGTTTAGCCTTATATTTCAATAACATGACTATCCAACATTGATATGGCAGTGCCAACAGTAATGCAGATCAGTTATCTAGAAAAGGTACTGGATAATGTACCAAAACATACTGCACCCTTGTCTCAAGTTTTGCTTCTTTAGAGATGCCTCCAGAAAACTCTCTGGAGGTTCTTCACAGAACAGAAATGTGAAGCCAGAGGATATTACTAGGCTAAAAGAAAAGCCATTGTGATAATGCCATGCTACGTGTAGCAGAATATATTGTTTTTTTCTTTTTTTTTCCCTCCTGTTGTGCTTATCTGCTATATGTTGTTCTCATGACAGGAAACTGGAACTTTGTTCTTCTGAATGTAAAAGGCGATATCCTGAGACCTTTTGTTAATGCAATGGAGATGAAAGACTAATTGGGGTATAATTGTTATAAGCACTTATTTTTAAGAAACAAATGGGATTCAGAAATCAAGGAAATCAGATGTTGATATGTTTTCACAGATCTTGGCAGGCACTATGACAAGCAAAATAATTTGTTTCCCAGCAAAAGAATGATGATATAATGGACACTGGGTCTAGGAGAAAGTGTCGATCACTGTGTGTATTGTACCTAGTCAGCCACGGTAGCTAAACAGCACGTGCATATAAGTTACTGAGCAGTGAGCGCATGAAAGATCAGTGCCATTTTGTATAGTAAGTCAGAGTGAATACAGGCATGAATATAGACGCACATGCGAGTGTGTTTGAAGTAATGAGTCAGTCAGTTAGATTAAATATATGTTCCAGTTATGGCTCCTGATGTGTTTATGTACAATAAACAACTTGAACCCATCACAGTGCTTCAGTATCTCATCTGATACATGAAACATGCAACAGACAGTGCATTTTGTATAGCTGTATATACTGAAAAGAAGAGCAGGCAATATTAAAGCTTGAAGTGTTTATATGAAATCATTGGTGAGTACTAGCTTATTTTTAGTATTAAAGTAGTTAGTTAGCAATGCAACTTAGACATCTAGAGCTTATTTTTTTCTGTATGCACCATATCTAGATAAGCCGCGGCGGTGCAGTGGTAGCGTTGTCACCTCACAGCAAAAGGCTCTCCTGTTCGATTCTCAGCTGGAGCACCTTCTGTGTGGAGTCTGCATGTCCTCCCTGCAGTCGAGTGGCATTCGAAAGACATGCGTGAATGGGCATGTCTTCGTTGAAGGTTGGGTGTCATGCTGGCACCTCGGCACCATAAAAATTGACTGACAATCATTATCGGACCGGAGTTCCGCTGTGGCGACCCCTAACTGGGAAAAGCCGAAAGAGAAACAACAACAACAAACAACATGCATCATATCTATGTGTACTGCCTTTTTTAAGTCTACTTGTGTGTGCCAACCTACATACATTTTACTCTGTATGTGGGCTGCTTTCTTCATTTTTTAATTTATAGTTCATTATTTACTGTTAAGGTTTTGTGGTTATTTTTTATTTATTATAGGAATATTTATGCACTGTTGTTTATCTGACAAGGAAGAATCATTATTTACACTGTTGAGCAGCAAGTTCATAGCACATAGTTCCATATGAGATTGCTTAGATCTTCCAGTGAAAGAGATACTAACTACATACTGGTTTCATATTTTGCTCCATTTCAGAGCAGTTGGTTAACTAGAAGCTTCCAGACTGTTCCAGAATAGTTACAATACTAATGGGATAGGAACAAAGCTGTGTGATCTTGAAGAATTCTGCCTACGTCTCTGGGAGGTGTGTGTGTGTGTGTGTGTGTGTGTGTGTGTGTGTGTGTGTGTGTGTGTGTGTGTGTGTGTGTGTGTGTGTGTGTGTGTGTGTGTATGTGTATAAGTAATACTTTGTGTGAAGGCAGTACATAAATAATACTTTGTGTGATGGCAGTTACCATGGATAAAGAAGCACATGAAGACATTAGTTCACAGTGAGAGGGGTGAGTCAGGGTTTTGACAGTGCTGGATCAGAAACTCAGCTCTTTAAATCATCTGTGTGCAGTCCATTCTGGGTATGCCAATTAGAAAACCATACCCTGGATAATTTTGCATATTCCTTTTATGCTCTGGGATCTACCTTGTAGACTAGTTATTGAATCGTGTGTATGTTTGTCCTTTTTTGCTATTACTTCACCCACTGGAGACAGTGTTAACAGCTCATCTTCACATTTGGAACCTAGTGCATCATCACCTCCATACTTGGTTGTCAGTGTTTACAGCTCTTCTTCACATTTGATACCTGAAGCAACATCATCTACCTGTTTGGTTGGCAGTGGTAGAGTTCAAACCCCATCAATGCCTCTCCCCGTCACACGTACAAAATAGGATAGTGCATTGTGAGTTGTGTTATAGATCCATGCTTTAAAGACACTATGAATCATTCTTTATACCATGTGAATCCACAAGCTCTAGCGTACTACCAAGAAATGTTAACTGACAAAGTGGCACCATAATAGGCTAGAAAATCAGTACCATTGTGCTATGGAAAGTTATGGTGTGGAATTGATCTTGCTGATTTTGCAATTTTTACTAATGGAATTGCTGCTATTTTTTCCTCTCCCAATCAAACTTGACCAGAATTGCTGCTGCAATGTATGACAATAAACCAGTGAGCTCAAATGACTTCTCTTATACCATAAGTCCCTACATCAAAATGGTCAGATATTACATAGATAAGATTTTATATCTGACTTTAAATAACTATTGCACTGGCAACAAATTATATGAATGGCCATAGTTAAGTCAGATGAATATTGAGTATCTCAATGGCTTTCAGTGATGAGTTGGCATATGAATCCCACCTGTTTCCACAAATTGATTTTTGACAGACGGGTGTGTGGCCTTTAAGAGCACATGGTATATGTACATTGCTAGTTCAGGTACTAAACAGCATCTACCACATCCAAATAAACTTTACATTAACTGGCTGCAGAGATGAATTATGATCAGTGGCTCCCCATGCTTTCACCCACCTTGACTCAGCCCAATGCATTTCATTGTTTTTTTATTGCCAACAGTAACTTACCTAAAATAATTTTACATGCAAAGATGCACATGCACGTATGCACACACACACACACACACACACACACACACACACACACACACACACACACACCCCATAGATTTCTCAGCTAAACGCATCAGGCACACTAAGACCATAGTTTCTGTTGATTATTAACATAAGCTATTACATGTTTGAATAATAGCAATGCATTTAACCATAAATAAGTCCCCCAGCCACAAATGTTTGAAACTAAATTAATAAAAATATTTACTTGAGATAAATAAAAATGACCTGATGTACTTTGTAAATTTAAATATAAAAGCAGCTGCACATTTGCACAAAGAATCAACACAATCAACAGAACATGCTGGAGGGACAGGGTCATAAGCCAGAGAGTGCCCATGCTATGGAATAGACTTCCCATACATGTCAAGCAGAGCACCTCACTGGCACTCTTCAAGAGGAATCTTGATGATGGGATGGGATGGGAAATAGAAAATTCACCCTGGGGATCACTCCAGTGGCTCTACTTGACAGAGCCACTAGGAACTAAGGTCAGGTGGCACGATGCCAGGATAATCCTATGGGCTAGGCTTGTAAAGGTTCCAGGGCCATTAGCCTAGTACACACCTATGAACCTCTAAGAAATACAAAGTAAACATGTTTTAACAAACAGATGGCATACTGAAGGACTCAGCTTATCTGGTACTCTCACTACCAGTAGCTAAAGAATTACTAAATTCTCTCTACCTCTGTCTTATAAGTTCAAACACTAGTTTTACAGTTCACGGGCAAGGAATTTCCAGGTTTGAGCATCTATGTTGGTTTTAAAGCTGAGAAAC
Source organism: Protopterus annectens (assembly GCF_019279795.1). NCBI lineage: Eukaryota > Metazoa > Chordata > Ceratodontiformes > Protopteridae > Protopterus > Protopterus annectens. The sequence goes on along the minus strand of NC_056748.1, from coordinate 391,748,724 downwards.
AGGTCACCTTGCAATCTGTAGGCTACTGAGTATAAGGAGTGCTGTGCTAATAATTCAAAAGCAAGACAAAAACTGACTTTAATAAACAGTTATTTCTGCTTAAAAATGTCCCAGGCTTTATAGTTCCTGTTTAGCTTTAATCTCAGATGTAAAGTTTCATATCTTTATCATGAAGTTAGCCCAGTAATATAATGAATGCCATTACCTGGATTAGCATTTCAAGGAATGCTGAACTTTAAGCACTACAAATGTGTGCACATTGAAGAAACAAATTTCACTTTTTTTTAACTGCTCTTCTGCATTTTCACTGAAAGCAATTACACATTCTGAACAGTTCATATTTTCGATGTCCTATACAATTTACACAAGGTAAATTTATTTAAAGCAATTAATCTCAGTTTTTATTAAAATTAATTACATTTAAAAGCCCAGTACAACTTTTCTATGTATTTTACTGAAAGACAGATGCAAGTTTTCCTCAGCCTGACATTTTGACAAAATACTAGAAAAATAGTCGGTGTCCCTGCTGAATGGTTCTCTCACCAAAAAGGTCCAAAACTGCTGAAGTTCGTAGTGAGATACCAACCACAAAAGAATATGAAATAAAACGTTTCTGCATAAATCACTGGTAGTAAATCAGGAAGCTCAGACGGCTCTCAAAGTGTCCATAACTTTTATTTAGAATACAAGGAATAAGCGCTTTCGCGTGGTACATCCACGCTTCATCAGATAACAATTAGAAATCAGCTGTTCTGTTTATATACATCTAGATCAGATATGCCTATATCTGCATAAATGAGTTTTGTTGTGATACACTCCATGGCTTTGTATATAAGGCTGGTGAGGCTGATGGGTCTATAATTACCTGGGTCTATATAGGGGTCAGCGTTGTGTAGGAGAGTCACAGTGGCTGTCCTCTGGACATCAGGAGCAAGCCCTCTAGATAGGCTGCAGTTGAACAGTTTTAGTAGAAGGTGAGAGTGCATACTTGGCACTGATGAGATTGCAGCCTGGTATGTTTTCTTGTCTCTTGGAAGTATTATTTTAGCCTTTGACAGGGATTCCAAGACTTGTTTCAAGGTAACTATGGCGGGAACTAAATTCTCAGGGACAGTGGGGAAAACGATGTGGGTAGGAAGAGTAAAGTTAGCACGGAGTCTGTCTGCTAATATATTAGCTGTATTATTGGGGTCAGAATGGGTGATATTATGGATGAACTCAGTTTGGTGTTGAACATTATTCCTTAATTTTCAGACTAAGCTAAAGAAAGATTTACTGTTTCCTTTGGAATCTGTAGCAACCTTAAGTTCATACTTTACTTCATATTTTCTAGTAGCATTTTTAAGTTCCTTTTTAACATGTTTCAGTATAGTCCTGAGGTAGGAAGATGGGGATTTCATGCAACTTTTCATTATTTCCCTTTTGTTTTACAGTTTATTAATATGGGAGTTCCAACAGAGAGGTTTATTGCTGAATTTACAGTTATTATTTACAGCTAAAGAGTATTGCATTTTGTATGCTACTCTTCATTCACAGCTGACTTTACCAGCATCTGCAGCAGTTCTCTCAGTTGGGTCCATTTGCAACAGAATGCTGGGAATTTTGCACAGGTCTTCTACAAGATGAAGTAGGTTTGCCTTCAAGGAGTCCCTAAAGATGATCTCATATGGTGGTGGGGTGGCACAACTAGACCTGACAGAGAAGATGAGGAGATTGCAGGGTGGGCTGCAGGCAGGGGATAGGTTGATAAGGACCAGGTCAAGAATATTAGACTCTCTAGTAGGTAGTTTTGTACAATGTGATCCAGTGCATTGGTATTAATGAAGTCTAGGAAATGCTGAGCATAACTAATTGTAAGTGTGCCATATTTTATTTATTTATTTATTTATTTTATATTTGTTGACCGGGCTTGTCTAGCTGGATACATGTCCATTGTCAGTAGAGGCCCGGGGAGAAAAGCTCCAAGCATAAATAAATTACGGAATACAATTATTCAAAAATGACTAGATTCAAATACATTAAAGAGCAAAAATGGTTGGAAAAAAATTAAAATTGTTTTTGTGAACAATAGTACAAAGTCTTTGCTTAGGTTTAAGAAACAATCAAGTACAAAGTCTTTCGTAGGTTTAAGATACGTTCAAGTACAAGTTACACAATATTTGAAAATGATCATTCATTAAGTCAAAGAAGAAGAAAGATAAAAGGCAGGAAAACACAAGTACTAGTATAAAGTTAACTTCTATTGATTAATGCTGCAGAGGGGCCATAGCCCAGGAGGAAGGGGTATAGCAAGAAGAAAAATAAGAGGATAAGTATGATTCAGTCAGGCTTAGAGCAGGGACAAAGCCAATGTATTTTTAGATGTTCTTTGAGATGTTTCTTGAAGAGTGGTGTAGATGAGAGAGAAGTGAGTGTTCTAGGAAACTTATTCCAGATTCTGCCCACAACATTGGTAAAAAGTGAGTCCCCAGCTTTGTTATTAGATTTAATGTTGGAAATTAGTAGCTTATTAGCTGAGCGTAGAGTTGCAAGATTTTTATATGGGGAGATCAGGTTAGAGAGGATAGGGGTATTATTTCGGTGATAAAGAATTTTTTGTGTGATCACAAGTTGATTAAATAGTAGTTGGTTTTGTAGTTCTGACCATCCGAGTTGTTTAAGGTTGAGACAGTGGTGGGTTCTATAAGGGGAGCCAGTGGCAAATATGACTATATTATTATAGCTAGTTTCAAGCTTGGTAAGATTGTGCTTTGATAGATTGGTATATATGGCAGAAGCATAGAATAGGGTAGAAGTGAGATGAGTCTGGGTAAAGGTGGTTCTAGCTAGCGGTGTGAGGAAGGGTTTGATTCTATACAAGGAGCCTAATTTTTTATTGACAGTTTTTATAGTATTGTTGATATGGTCATCATAGCTGAGGTTATGATCAATGGTTATGCCCAGGAGATGTGCAGTAGTATCAGGGGAAATACTAGTTCCATTATTAGAGGTAATTGTGAAGTGGATCTGTGGTGATTTTTGGGTGGGAGCAAAAAGTAATAATTTTGTTCTTTTGGGGTTAAGGAGGAGGCAATGATGGGTGGACCAATTTTCAACAGAGTTGAATTTGAGTAAGGGTCTGGAGAGAGGTTGTTGACTTAGCAGTACAGATTAAAGTAGAGTCATCAGTGTATTGTATACAGGTGGCTTGAGGAAAAATAGTATGGAGATTATTAATAAAAATGGAAAAAAGAAGGGGGCCTAGGATAGAGTCTTGAGGGACTCCAATGATCACAGGGAGGGGTGTGGAGAGATTATTGTCCCAGAGCACTGCTTGTTGTCTATTTTCTAGATAGGATTTAAACCAAAGAACTGCTTGTGGGTCAAGCGATTGGGCTTTTAGCACACTGATAAGTAAGTTATGGTTGACCATATCAAAGGCTTCTGATAGGTCAATGAATAGTGCGGAAGAGAGAGAGTTGTTTCGATTCCTGTTTATACAATCAGTAAAAGTTAGCAGGGCAGTAGTAGTGCTATGAAAGGGCCTAAAGCCGTGCTGGCAGTTGGCAAGTAAATTATTGTGGAGCAGGTGTTGAAGTAGTTATTGGTGGATACATTTTTCCATTATTTTGGCTAGTGGAGAGAGTAATGCAATTGGTCGGAAGTTGGAGATATCAGTGGATTTACCTCCTTTGTGTAAGGGGATTATATGGGAGACTTTCCATATGGAAGGGATGGTACTTTAGATTATATGGGAGACTTTCCATATGGAAGGGATGGTACTTTCTGTGATTGTTCTGTTTATAAGGATGGATATGGGATATGCTATGGCTTTGGCATCTATTTGAAGGTGTTCTGCTGGCAGACAATCAGCAGAAGGGGTGCAAAGTTTGAGTTTTTGAAGGAGTTTGCAGATAAAGGATGTTGGCACAGGTTGTATATGGAAGGAGGGAAATTAACTGCTTGTATATTGTAAAGGACAGGGGGTAATGGGCGATAGTGTTTTTGCTAGAGTTTGAATAGCTTCCGTGAAGTAATTGTTAAAGGCATCAGCTATTTGCATAGGACTATTATGGGGAATTGAGCATGGGGTTGGAGTTTTAGCCTGTCCTGGTTTGAGAAGTTTATTAATGCCTGTAGTGAAGGATTCAGCAGAGACAATCAGTGAGCAGTAACAACCCAGAAAGAGAAGGTGGAGCAGGTAAGTAGCTTCTAGTGAAGCAGGTATGATGTAAGAAAAAGGATAGTGAAGAGGGAAGAATAAAAAGAATAATAGTCTGCTGTGGGTAGAGGATGAGAAGAGTACGGACTAGGAGCAGAGAGAGAGTATTAGGGGAATAGCTAGGCAGCAGGGCAAGGGAAGAGAAAATAGGAAAAAGAATGTAGTGAGCTGAAACTAGCAAAAGTGGGGGAAAGAGTAAGGGCTCTAGGCCAGATTAGACTGCCACCTAGTGGGCAGAAAGATTATTACAACAGGTAACCATATCAGTGCTTGGATGATCAAATTTTATCCAAGGCGCTCTGGTTCCAAGAACACTTATAAACAGTCTTGCACGTGAACATGGCATTCATTAGGGTGTACTTCCATTGCTGGACACCATACCTCTCAACTTCTTTGCTCAAGATTTCTAGACCAAGCCAAAAATAATGGGAGGATAAAGGCATAAAATTAGGGAAAGTTTTTAAATATTACTCTAATTCACTTAAAAAGTTAACTGGACAACAGGTTTTTGCATCAGCATGCATTATCTAAACAATAAGTATGAAACTCTGTCTGTCATTATTGGCTGACTTATCTTTATTAATTAATTTTAATTTTATGATGGTCAGGGCAAAGATATAATACTAAACCAGTGATGTACTGCAAAATCACTTACAGCTAAAATGTATACTGTACACAGAATTGCTGACGTAACTACTGATTAGTAATAAAAGAAAAGGAAGAAGTCTTCAGAGTCGAGTGCCGCAAAAAGGCTTTATTTACAGTAACACAAGTTGACCACTTTCGTCCACAGGTAATAGGACTTCTTCAGAACAATGTAAATTGCAACAGATTGAATTGTTATACCTGTGGGTGGCAGCCTCAAATAATTAATGACATCATCACCTAATTAACTGTTCAAACCCTCCCTATCACAAACAAGTGTCAACTTTAGAAACTTTTTTAAAAAAGTCAAGACAACATAAAACATTTTCATTTGAAATAATGTGTTGGCAGTTCACAATGAACGTTATGTAACTATAAAACCCCTCTAAAACAAAATACTTTGTATTTCAACTGTTTAAGCATTGTGAACAGAAGAAATATTTTCAGACCATTGGTGACTGTCTCATTCAAAATAGTAAGATGCCTTCAATCTAAGTAAGCTAGAGATGGAAACACAGTCACTGAGTCCTGGAGGTTGAGAGGCATTGGTTTTAAGTCACCACTTCAACTCTAGGAATTTGAGGTAGTCATCCACAGGACCACCTCGTTCCCCTAGTTGTGCCTGATCAATAATAGTAAATTTAAATGTGTGTCCCGGATTTCCTTTGACATGTTTGGCCAAGGCATTGTGTTCATCCCCCTTTCTAATGTCGTATTGATGCTCATAGACTGTCTGCCTGAAGGTTCTCTTAGTTTCCCAATATAGAATGCAGAGCAATCAGAGCAGAGAGCTAAATAAATCACTCCCCTACTGTTACACGTAAATCTATTTTGGAAATAAATCTTTTCAAAACTGGGTACTGTGACAAAGGGCCCTTCCATCATGAACTTACAATAGTTGCAGCTCCCACATCTAGCCATCTTCCCCATTTGTTTAGTAAAATTCAATCCTTCCAAAAACACCTTAAAGCAAGGGGCTTTTTTATAGACCACCCTGGGTTTTGGCCCTACTAACTCATGGTGTTCACTATCAACAGTAAAAATAGACCAGCTTCTTTCTACTATTTCTTTCAGGCCATCAAATTGGTTGGTAAAGGGCAGTACCATCCCACACTCGAAGCCCCCCAATACACACACATCTCTACTTTCTCCATTTCCAGCCATGGGATTGGTTCCTTCCCCCTACTCTAGAAGTGGGAAAAAAATTGTCCTGATGTCCTTTTTCTGGTTACCTCTCTGAAAATGTTATTCAAAAACCCATCTGGGTATCCTTTTCTTTGGAACATAGATTTCAAGGTAGACATTTCTACCTCAAAATCATTGTCCCTGGACACCATCCTGGCAATCCTGACACACTGTCCTTTGACTACTGATTTCTTCTGGTGTGTAGGGTGCATGCTGTCAAAATGTAAATAAGAGTTGGAATAGCTAGGCTTTCAGTAAGTGTTAGAGTCAAATCATTTCTTTAAAGCATTCTTTTTAAGGGTAACATAAAAAAATGCACCATGTCCCCCTGTACATCCATAGTGAAAGTAAGATAATTGGTGGTAGAGTGTAAATAGTCAAAAAATTTGTACAATTTTGACTCAATGTCAACCCAAAATAGGATTATGTCATCCAAAAAGCAGCCATAAAATATCCAGCAATCTTTAAATTCAGATTAAATTCATTGCTTGGACAAGTTGGGAGGCCCTTCAGAATAAGCCTGTTATTACATCCAGAATGTATCATCCAGAATGTATCCTACCTGCTCTATTCCATAGACTATGATCATTTGTCAGTCTACTGCAGAACTGCCACAATCAGTCACTGATAGTGACAGTGCAGCTTTTTCTATTCATAGGTAGGTACTAGGCTATCGGCCCAATGACCTACGTAAGCCTAGCCAGCAAGGTTCCCTGGCTTACACCACCCAAGAAAGTTATTTTCCTGTGCAACTGTCAAGCAGAGCCACAGAAGTGATCCCCGGGGTATATATCCTATTTCCCATCCACTCAAAGATTTTTCTTGAAGAGTGCTAATGAGGAACTTTGCTTGACATAGATGGGTAGCTTGTTCCAGAGTATGGGAAATCTCTAGGACAGGAATCTATTCCTCCAGCATGTCCTGTTTATTGTGGTGACAAGGTTTAGGTCCCTAGAGCGTGTAGCTTGGAGGGATTGGGATTTCTTTAAGGGTAGCATGTCCAACAGCTCTGGGTTTGACATAGCTTTATATGTTAGGCAGAGATCACCTCTGAGTAGGCGATATGCTACGGAGTAAAGCTGGAGTTTTTTGAGACAGTCAGTGTAGGTCATTTGTTTGAGGCCCATAATCCTCTTTGTGAGGTACTTCTGTGGCCACTCCAGCTGCTGCAGATGTCTTGTGAGGTACATTCCAAAAGGGGCATTGTACTCTATAATGGGTCTAATCTATAATGGGTCTAATGAGTGTCGAGTAGAGGGGAACAATGACCTCTTTTTCCTGGATGAGAACCCTTTTATGATGAGGTGTGCCATGTAGAAGGACTTCCTGAGTACTGTGGTGATGTGACTATCAAAGGAGAGACTAGTGTCCACCTGGGTCCCAAGGTCTCTTATTACACATTCAGTGTTAAGTAGATTGCTGCCTATGTGGTAGTTCATGTGTACAGAGTTTTTAGCAAAGGGGATGACACTGCACTTTTTGGCAGTGAGCTTGATTCCATGGCTCTGACACCAGGCATCTGTCTCAGCGAGGCCCTTCTGTAGGATGTCCACATCATTTGGGGACTTGACTATGGCTCCTAGTTTGCAGTCATCTGCAAACTTCATTAGCCAGAGGCCTTCTGTGTTAGCCTGTACTTCAGAGAAGTAGATACCAAACAGGAGGGGTCCCAGGACGGAACCCTGTGGTACTCCACTTGTCACTGCTTTGAGATCAAATTTGGAGTCTGCAACTTTTACAGTGTGGGTTCTGTCAGTGAGCCATTTGGCAACCCATCTTGTGACATGGGGATTTATACCTAGTTTAGTGAGTTTAGCTATAATTCCAGAATAGGGGATGGTGTTGAAAGCCTTGGCAAGGTCATGATAGGCTGTGTGAACCACCTTACCCTCATCTACGGCTTTGGTGACTGCCTCAAAGAAGTTGATCAGGTTCAGGAGGCATGACCTGCCTTTCACAAACCTGAACTGGGTGGGATCCAGAGTTTGGAGGTTGCCAATGCTTTTGTTTATGAATTCCATGATATGTTCCATGGCCTTGCAGACCAGGCTTGTCAGGCTAATAGGTCGATAGTTCCCGGGATCAGTGGTAGCTCTCCCTTTGTAGAGTGGGATAACAGTTGCTGTGCACCATTCAGTGAGCACAAAGCCTGTTGCAAGGCTATTATTGAACATGGTGCTTAAGTGGGGAGCCAGTTCGTTCCGAAGTTTGTGTAAAACGCAGCCTGGGATATTGTCCGGTCCCGTGGATACTGTGTTTTTGGCTTTAGAGAATACAGCTTTTACCTGTATAGTTGTGATTACAGGGACTCTGCATTCGTCCTGCATAGATATGGGCCCTTTAGGGGGTGAGGGGAGGTAAAGTTAGCACTGAACCTATCTGCCAGGATGTTGGCAATATCAGTTGGTTCTGTAATTTTCATGCCATTGTGCTCTCTTTGTCCTTCCAGTGACAATAGCTATGGTGACCAGCTAATGGCAGTAGCATAGCAATCTCTTCATCAGGCTCCTGTACAGCTACTCGTCCACAATTATAGGCCATGACATTCACTACATAACACTAAGAAGTTACACACACAATAATTGATGCATGTGGTGTTACTTTTGGGCTATGCTAAGTATTGCATGATCAACTTATGCTGTTCATCAGACATTTCTTCTTATATCATAAACAAAACTGTTTTCAGAAGGTAGTAGCTGTCATCATTTATACAGTGTTCGGTGGCACACATACTAGTTTACTGACAGATTTTGACATGTAGAAGAATAGGTGCTATGAAAGATGCTTAGGGCCAAAGTGTGCAGAGCTGGATCATGGTGAAATGGGGCCCTAGACAGGGTAATGGATCAGGGCTCCCCCAGCCATTCATGTCCCATTACTTTGCTATTTCTCCCCAGTTACCATAAACACTGTTCAAACCTGTCAGTGTGCACACTATTTTATTATTTCTACAATGATTAAAGATATTTAAAACCTTTAAATTTTGTAACCCAAACACTGCTAGCCATTTATTAAACAAAACAGTACAGTCTCACAATGAAAACAGAGTTAGCATGAACAGTAAACTTCTCTGCCCTTGAAATTCACATTCATTGGAATGGTATTGAAACCCACATTTAAAGAAAATGCATCTGGCCAGTGGCAAATTAAGTTAACCTTTGGCCTGTTTTCAAACCATAGGCCCCTTACACATATGTTTTGACCATGCATACATGCATGAGTTCTTTGATACACAATGCTGATTGTTTTAAATTATGCTCCTTGTATAATACAGTTTAGTGTGTGTTTTAAATTTTGAACATTTTTTCAGAAAGTAATGAAACAAAACATGAACCAGTAATGACAAAACTATCCATTACAGAACATTTCAGTCACAAAAGGCCACTCAAACGATTGCCATTACAATCCATCAATATCAGTCAATACACACACTATCTTCAGAAGTAAAAGTCATCTGAATAATCCCACATTAAAGAGGCATATAACCAGTGAACAAGTTGCTGCTTGCAAATAACTTTACATTTCATTGTTTAATGTACAAATGTAGTGCCTGCTGCCCTTAAAGAATAAACAGTCCATGTTACATTTAAAAAAAAATGGTAAGCTGCTAATATTATAATAGGAAATGGTTGTCAAACCAGCAATTACTGAGACCATAAAATAACTTGCCCTGTAATAAAACTCACTCCCCTTTTCTTGGGGACCTGGACAGGTAATCCACAAGGCACATTTGTTACACATCTATTTTCCTAAATTTGCTTTGATTTCCAACACAAAAGAAGTCTAGAGATTCCACTATTTCCTGGCTATAAGGTGCAAGTTTACTATAGTAATGTCTTGGAGTGTTTCCAGCACCTTAATAGGATGAGGAGCGTTAATCCTTCAGATACATTGATTATAATGTAGAATAACTGCCCAGAATAACAGTTATTATATACAATAAGTGCAAATGATTGCATCAGTACTTGGAGCAAAACTGCACAAGGCAAATGTGTAGCAATATCATCACAAACACTACCTAACTCATTGCACAGGAAGATAAAGCAGTTATTACAACCCAGACAACTGATGTTTGATTAAAGAGTGTAGGTGCTGAACAGAGCAGGATGAAAGGATGGGAATGAGTGGCATATGGCTCGCTATCCTGGGGGAGTGGGAGAGGTGACTTGGCTCACCACTTGGGCACCATCCAGTGAGAAATCTGGGTATTGCAGCTGACAAGAGTGCAAGCAAAGAGGATGTGCTGCCATGTTATAGTCTTGTAGTTCAGGGGATAGTCACACAGAAAGCGTGTGTGCCCTCCCTATTAAACGTGAATTGCTAGCATCCCTCATAAGCTGCCAATGGGTGTTAGGAGTTCCTACAACTGCTGGGAAGACACTGATGTGTGCCTTGGATGATGGCCCTATGATCTGCTCTTATCTCATAGGGGAATGAATTGGTTAGTGATGGTCCTCATCCTGTGAGGAATGAACGGGCTCATAGGCCATTGGGAACTGATGGTCAGTGAACAAAGGAAGTGCATAAAAATATATTACAAACACTGGTAACTTTTTACTATGGCAGTAGAGAAACTTACACACCAAAACTTGCTTATTTTACAGTTATTTAAAAGGCCATGTAGAAAACACCATAACCAGGGATTCAAGACTTGTTAAAGACTAACCTCATATATAAAGTCAACTACCACTGCCTCACTGGTCATGGGTATCATATATTGAAACTTAAGCTTATTTTTGCTTCTTCACACTGCATGCAACATGTGTCCTCTCATTGTGACTCATTTAAATAGAGTTCCCAGCTTGCATAAGAAGACAAATAAGATTTCATAAAATCCTCAAGGAAAGGAGGCAGCCACCATAAAACTGAAATAAATAAATGTAAAGTAAAAAAATAGCCCCAAATACAAAAGGGGTCTTCTGCTGCTGCTGAAAGAGTCCAACAGTTGCACACAAAAAACAACTTAGTTTGCACTTTCAGATCACACTTAAAGTAACTACAGGAATGCATCCAGTAACTGTGACTCTTGTTTAAACAATGTGCCTAACTTATAGCATTGTGAGAAGGTCAGAAGCAAGAGTACTAAAAACCTCCTGGGATGGAGGCAGTCAGCAAAAAATAAAATAAGTATAAAGTAAAACCAACAGTCCCAAGTATACTGGGGTCTCCTGCTACTGTTCAACAGTTAAAATCTGGCAGCAACAAGAGTGTCTCCCTTCTTTCAGAATACACTTATAGCAGTTACAAATGTCAGACTGTGACTGCTGACTTGGACTTGCATTAAAACATGATCCCTACCTTGAAGGCTCTGTAAAATACAAGTGTGTGTACAACTTCAGTGGAGTGAGGGAACTGCAAAAAAAATAAATAATAAAAATAATATCCAATGGTGTAGGTAGTAGGCAATCAACATTGGCAGATAGACTACAACCATGGCTTTTATTGAGGAACAAAGTCAAGTATGATATTAAAACACACCTAAGCTGTTGTATCTTGGTTTGGTTAGGTTTTTTTCTGATTCCTAAAATAATAATAATAATACAATAAATAAATCAGAACTAAAAACAGCAGCCCTAAATACAAAATGATTGCTGTTACAGTTGCTGTCAGAGACAAACTGTTATAATCCAGTAGCAACAAGAGAAGATTTACCCATGGTTGGTGTGGTTTTATCATGAGGGTGAAGCCCAAGTTATTTAACAAAGCCAAGCGTGAGTAAATCCTCATATACCCACACCCACGAGTCAGTTATTGCTGTAATATAATGACATTATTTAAGAGAGAAACTGCTTACTTTTCTTAAAGTTATTGTATAACGGTGCCATAATGTTCCTCCATGTTGTTTCCTCATTCGTCTGCATTTGATGCACTGTGCATGGGTATGGAACTTGCATTCCCACGCTTGCACAGTACATCGGTGCTGTTGAAAACAAGAAATGTTGGAAGGAAGATCTCCATTGTTTTGTTTTATTTTTTAAACTATAAAACCCAGAAAGATTAACGATACAAGAGAGACATGACAAAAATACAAAGAAAATCAGGTGCATTTCTTTAGTTTTGCAGAATGTACCTGATTTTCCTTGTATTTGCTCTGACCCCCGTACATACATCTCAACCTCTTACCTCAAAAAATGTCAACAAACCTTAAATACTGGGGGACAAAGGCCCCAAAATAGGGACCGATTGTAAATGTTGCTCTTATAAACTTAGCTACTAAAATAAGATTTGTGCTATCATGCATTGTCTGAAGGATATGAATTCTGAAACCAAAAAGTGTGTCATTCTTTAGTGATGTGTCAGAAAAATCACAAATTTTATGAGGAATAGACCAAAAATATGAGGCAGAAATCTGGTCATTCTGTGAAAATCTCGACAGTTGAGATGTACACCTCTTTAGCATGTAGTAAAAGAGAAAAGTCTGGTCACACTTCAGCGACCAGTCTTTTTTTCTGTTGGTATATGCTTGATTTACAACTGGCAAGCTGATTGGGCTAACAGATCAGTGTGCATGTTTTTTAATAGTAATAAGCAATCATTGTATAATTACAGGAATGTAGCCACTTGGTGAGACTTGCATATAAACAAAACCTCTTGCTTGCAGTATTGCAAAAAGGTATCAGTTAAAAAAATATCCTCAACATTTTCCAAATGGTGGAGGTAAATGCTAAAGACTGATAGCTGGCAACATGTTTATACTTTATGGGAATGTAATGCATTGGCAGATTTCAAAATTTCCCTGCAGAGTACTTTGTCAGAAATTTTGGGGAAGCAAATGCTGTAACTAAGGTAATTTCTCTTCTGAGCTGGGATAAAAGATCTGAATTACTTTTACATAGTAAGGAGTTGCTATGAAACAATTATACACTCATTACATTTCTGCACTTTAGTATACACTGAATTCCTCACTGATTGTAACATTGTATTAATACTTACTGTATTTACTTCAGATCTTTACTCAGAATTGTATATACTTGCACTATCTCATTGACCTGCTTGGATGTGATACTATATGTTTTTCATTTCTTTATATACTACAATATTTATATTTTTTTGTATTAAGTATCATGACTGACTGCTTTCTGAATAACTGCATACACAGCAAACTGTGTGGCGCAGTGGTTAACGTTGTTGCCTCACAGAAAGAGGTTCTCTTGTTCAATTCTTGGCTGGGGTGCCTTCTGTGTAGAGTTTGCATGTTCTCCCTGCGTTTGCGTGGATTTCTTCCAAGTACTCCAGTTTCCTCTCACATTCTAAAAACATGCATCTGGAGCAGTTCTCCCAGAGCCTCCGCTGAAAGTAGGCTCTGTCCTAGTTGGACTTTCCAGGTCAACAAATGTTAAAATAAAATAAAATCTGATGTGCAACTCTAGTATATATGTTGTTTGCCTGTTGGGATGATAAGGGTCCTGAACCAGTCCATTAGTCTGGTAAACAAACTTAAATAAATCCTATTGGCTGCTAAAAAAGCATTTACTAGAAAATGGAAATCAACTCTAAAACAACTAAATGAAATACAGAATAGTTTAAAGCAGACAAAAGACCTGGGGATGTGAGCTTAAGAAAAGAGAAGGAACAAATTTCTTATAAATAAATGAAATTTGTGGAAACAATAATACATGCAGAATGATGTTCAGTAAGAGGAGCGAAGTTTAGGTAACATAGTGAATGATAATTGCTAAATAGAAAACATTAACGTAATGTGTAATGCATAAAAATGAAAACTATAAATTTTTTCTTTTATATTAATATGTATGCTCCTATGGCTGAAGTGAGAAATGAATAAAGTTGTTAAATAATTGGAGACAAAGCCAAAAGTAATGTGGTACAAAGACTCCAATTCAGGACCAATTTTTAACTATCACCCCAAGTTATTTAAAAATTTAATAGAGCAACAAATTTTGTACCATCTCCATTTTTTGTGCAATAAGAAGTATTAAATGCTAATGTTTGGCATTATTGATTGACCGCAGTCCTCAGTAATTTAACAGAAAGTCAACATTTTACAAAGCACAGGGCAAAATCAGGAAGAGCTGAAAGATATATGGGAAGCATATAGGTTAATCAGTACTTGTAAACCAGGAAGTATCTCCACTTACAGTGTAAAAAGCAAGTGGGTACTATAAAAGTACTGGAAGATACACTAAAAATGTGGTTGTCTTAAATTAAACTGAATTAACAGTGAAAAGTAAACGCAAACCATTGTGTAAGGATCATCAGTGATGGAAGGTCAAGAAAAGAGAAAAAGAAATTCAAAAGGGAAATGAAGACTGGACATGAAAGGTAATGCTATTTAATAGCAGAAGGAAAGGTATAAATTTTAGTCCACAGTGCAAAGTGGTTATGGGAAAAAAGTACTGAAATTGCAGGCTTTGTAGCCATAATAGTAACACAGGTCATGTAGATAGGGACTAGGATATGATGTTACATTTATTCAAGATGTATAAGAAGGCTAAGGAGATGTGGAGGAGGTAAAGAAGAAATGGTATTAGTATGTGTTTATAAGGAGATTAAATGTAGTGTGGAGAAGGAAATGGATAAAGAGAAGGAAGAATTAATTGAGAAGTTGGACTTAAAGCCTTAAAGGACCACTACGGGCAAACAATGAAAAAACACATTTTTTATATTGCCATGATTTACTGCACCTCCTAAAGCTGCCTGCAGCAAAATAAGTACTCATTCCTAATTTTATTTATTTTTTACTTTTGTCTGCCCTCATGGGGGCAGACATTATGATTCCTTTGGAAAGCTAACTCTGTCTCAAAGCACAGACTGTGAGAACAAATAGCCCTACCATTTGTTGTCAGACTAGACTTCCATTCACTTAGAATGGACCACCTGAAAAAAAATGCCAAGTTTGAGAGTCTGCAGCTCATGTGTCATTGAATGGTATGTGCTGAGTTTTACAAATGCTCCTACTGATGTACTACACATTCTCTGAAAGAAACTTGCAAAAGTGTCAACAAATTACTGAGATAAAAAAGACTTTTCACAAGGAGCAGTTTTGCAAGTTTCAATTCCTGGCCAAGTTATTCCTCCCATCTCCTCTCGTTCAGTGGGCTACAGTCTCACATTTCCAGCTTTACTAGATTCAACTATTTAGTCAGCTTTGCATGACAATAGACATAAAAAATAAATCACAGCCTGGTGTGCCACTAAATCTGTTCCCTTGTATGTCTCTTCACTTTTGTATAGCATTTCCCCAGGAATAAAAAAGCAAAAACAAAGCACACACATCAGTCCAGAGTTTGAGCCAATCTATCCATTTCTTAATGTGCACAGTAAAACATTCAGTTTATAATGCGTTCTGGCTGGTGAAAATGGTTACCTTTGCATAGTTATTCTCTTATAGCATAACCTGAACTTATGGTATTCAATGCCAAGCTTTACAACAGTTCTCAGTTTCTTAACAATGACCTCCCAAGCCTCTGATGTGACCCAGTACTTTGTCAATATACTGTAAATACATAGATTAATACAAATATTTGTGCACATATGACATGAACAATAATACACATACCATCATTAAAACAAGATAAATGCAAAATAAATCTTATCTAGTTTATGACCCTGTTTGTCTATGGAAACTTCTTTTTGAGTTTATGTTCAAGCAATTGTATATTTGTTATATATTATATTAATTGTTTCTTAATATTCTAACCACTGTATGCTGCATCAATTGTAAAACTCTGATTTTACTCCTTTTATATTTTCTACAGCAAGAGGTTCTCCGGTTCGATCCTC
The DNA here is from genome assembly GCF_019279795.1 of Protopterus annectens. NCBI lineage: Eukaryota > Metazoa > Chordata > Ceratodontiformes > Protopteridae > Protopterus > Protopterus annectens. The sequence continues at coordinate 391,732,952 of NC_056748.1, read as the reverse complement.
TGCTGGGGTGCCTTCTGTGCGGAGTCTGCATCTCCTCTCTGTGGTTGCGTGGGTTTCCACCAGGTGCTCCGGTTTCCTCCCACATCCCAAAGACATGCTGTAGGTGGATTAGACACTCTAAATTGGCCCTAGGCATGAGTGTGTGCGTGTGTGTGCCTTCTGTGGAAGGTCGGGCGCTGGGCTGGCAACTCTACACCGTAAAACTCCACTGCCAATCATGAGCAGACAGGTGATCCACTGTGGCAACCCCTAACTGGGAAAAGCCGAAAGAAGAAGAAGAAGATATTTTCTATGCTCTTTGTACAAAATAGCTATGTTTATATAATTTATTTTTATAATTGTTTACTATGTATCTAGAGCTTTTCTCCCCGAACCTCTGCTGAAAATGGTCACCTTGTGTCCAGTTGGACTAACGTGGTAAACAAATGGAAAATAAACAAAAAATAAAATATACTAAGAAAATCAATCAATATACCAAGATAAATCCAAAACTTAAGAAAAAAACACAGAAGGAAGGAAAATGTTTCCCTGATGCTGTCATGAAAATCCCACTCACTTATTCAGATATTATGGGCATATATATATATATATATATATATATGGGTCTACTTCTTTTGACCTAACTTTCATTTGCCTGACACTCATTTGCCTGACCCCATTTGACTGAAATTTCATTTGCCTGACACTTCATTTGACTGACAAATATTATTAGCAAGAAAATGGAATATGCCCCCTTCCCCACTGCAGTGCGACCCTGGAGTTAGAATATATAGTTAGGGGGGTGCCCCCCACAACGGGGGGTGTGGGGGGGGTGAAGCCCCCCACTTCATTTCATATGATATTGTTAACTTTTGATGTAATATTGCTTAGTAACAGAAAAGTAAGTGGGGCTTCTTCACACACCCATCATGAGGGGCTGTGCCCCACCCTAACTATATATTCTAACTCCAGGATCGCACTGCAGTGGGGAAGGGGGCATACTCCATTTTCTTGCTAATACTTGTCAGGCAAATGAAATTTCAGTCATTTGGTCTCAGGCAAATGAGTGTCAGGCAAATGAAAGTTAGGTCAAAAGAAGTAGACCCATATATATATATATATATATATATATATATATATATATATATATATATATATATATTATAACACATATATAATATATTAGGCAAAACAACATACCCAACACACTAGTCATAGGTGACTCTATAGTCAGGCACACTGATGTCCCACTCACCAGGCTAAACAAGGAGAAGGTTACTGTCAGCTGCCTGTCTGGTGCCAGGATCCACCACATAACCCACACACTCAGGTCACTCCACAGCAAGTACAAATATGACTCTGTCATTGTCCTTGTTGGTGTGAATGACCAGAGACATACCTCCCTGGACTACATGAAAAGAGACATGGAAGAGCTCTCTGATCTTGTAGCCCAGGGAGGTATGACCCTAGCCCTGAGTAGCATTCTGCCATCTCCCAGAATGATAACACAGTACAAGGACAAAATGATTGACTTCAACAATTGGCTAAGCTTCTGGTGTCATTCTAAGGGAATCCAGTATCTGTCTGCCTGGGACGACATGGTCGACAGACCACGATGCTTTGCCAGAGATGGCCTGCACCTGTCGTCTATGGGATTCCGGATACTGGCTAAGGCTTTTGCCGCCCCTATAGTGCCTTTTTTAGACAAGGTCCAAATGACAAATTCACCACCGTAACAGGAACAGGCAAGCAAAAACTGAGGGCAATGCTACTCAATGCTAGAAGTCTAAATCTCAGAATGCACTCCCTCAATGCACTACTTAAAATGGAGAACATCGATATCTGTGCAGTGACTGAGACCTGGTTCAAGGCTCCAAAGAGCACCTCTGCATTACCAGGCTATAACTCACACCACACCTTTTGGCCACATAACCTGGACCAGAACACCAAAGGTGGAGGTGTGTCCATATTCATTTAGGATATTCACACCTCCAGGCTAGTTGCTCAGCATAATGTATTCAAGGTTATCCAAGTGCAACTAACTCTGGGCAAAACTGCAATCCAAATTGTAGCTTGCTACAGATTCCCCATCATGCCCCAGGATTCCCACGCCTCTTTTCTTTATATACTGGAAAATATTAGGGTTCATCCAAACACCCTAATAATGGGCGATTTCAACTACCCCACCATTAACTGGGAAAACTACTCATGTACTAACTCCTTCGCTCAATGCTTTTGGGAATTCATAAATTCCAGTGCCCTGGATCAACATATCCACACCCCCACCAAGGGCAATAATATCCTAGACCTAGTCATTACCAACATGAGTGACCGGTGTTCCACACCCAAAGTCATCTCCTCGTTGGTCAGATCCGACCATAAGCTAATCACCCTAGATATCCACATCCTGCCCCCATCCCCCATTAAGGAAACCACAGTAAAATATTTCTCCAAGGTCAACTTCATGCTTCTTGAGACAGAAGTGACGAACTTCATGACACCCATGCAGATGGACAATACAGTTACAACTGCTGAATCCTACACAAATGCACTCTAGAAGCACTTACATGAGTGCATGGATCGTGCTATTCGCAAACAGAACCAAGAAGCTATCCTCCAAAAAAGGAAGCCAATCTGGCCAATCTGCCATATACAAACTGTACAACAGAAGGAAGAAACTGTTGCAAAAGAAAGTAAAATCCCATGAGTGGTGGAACTCCCTGGTCAGCCTCAGTAAGAAGCTGAGATCCCTTATAAGAGACTCCAAAGCTAGCTATGAAAATAAAATTGCCACTGATTCTAAAGACAACCACAAAGCATTCTATAGCTATGTCAAGAATCTCAAGGGCAACACCGAGATCTGCTCTGAGTTACAGCACGACATGAAAATTACAGAACCACCTGATATTGCCAAACATCCTGGCAGATAGGTTTAGTGCTAACTTTACCACCCTCTCACACCCTAAAGACCCATATCTATACAGGAAGAATACAGAGTCCCTGTAATCACAACTACACAGGTAAAAGCTGCACTCTCTAAAGCCAAAAACACAGTATCCATGGGACTGGACAACATCCCAGGCTGTGTTTTACATGAACTTCAGAACGAACTGGCTCCCCACCTAAGCACCATGTTCAGTCATAGCCTCACATCAGGCTTTGTGCCCACTGAATGGCACAGCAATGGTTATCCCACTCCACAAAGGGGGAGCCACCACTGATCCCGGGAACTATCGCCCTATTAGCCTGACCAGCCTGGTTTGCAAGGACATGGAAAGTATCATCATGGAACTTATAAACAAAGACATTGGTAACCTCCAAACTTTGGAACCCACCCAGTTCGGGTTTGTGATAGGCAAATCATGCATCCTGAACCTAATTGACTTTTTTGAGACAGTCACCAAAGCCGTAGATGAGGCTAAGGTGGTTCACACAGAATATCTTGACCTCGCCAAGGCTTTTGACACCCCCCGCCCCATTCTGGAATTATAGCTAAACCCACTAAACTAGGTATAAATCCCTATGTCACAAGATGGGGTTGCCAACTGGCTCACTAACAGAACCCACACTGTAAAAGTTGCAGACTCAAAATCTGACATCATACCAGTGACAAGTGGAGTACCACAGGGTTCAGTCCTGGGACCTCTCCTGTTTGGCATCTATTTCCTGAAGTACAGGCTAACACAGAAGGCATCTGGCTAATGAAGTTCGCATATGACTGCAAACTAGGAGCCATAGTCGAGTCCCCAAATGATGTGGACATCCTACAGAAGGGCCTCACTGAGACAGATGCCTGGTATCAGAGCCATGGCCTCAAGCGCAATGCCAAAAAATGCATTGTCATTCCCTTTGGTAAAAACTCTGTACCCATGAACTACCTCATAGGCAGCAGTCTACTTAACACCAAATGTGTGATAAGAGACCTTGGGACCCAGGTGGATAGTAGTCTCTCCTTTGATAATCACATTGCCACAGTAGTCAGGAAGCCCTTCTACTTGGCACACTTCATCATAAAAGGATTCTCATCCAGGAAAAAAGAGGTCATTGTTCCCCTCTACTAGACACTCATTAGACCCATTATAGAGTACAACACCCCTTTTGGAATATACCTCACAAGACATCTTCAGCAGCTGGAAAGGCCACAGAAGTACCTCACAAAGAGGATTACTGGCCTCAAACAGATGCCCTACACTGACCATCTCAAAAAACTCCAGCTTTACTCTGTAGCATATTGCCTACTCCGAGGTGATTTCTGTCTAACATATAAAGCTATGTCAAACCCAGAACTGTTGGACATGCTACACCTAAAGAAATCCCAATCCCTCCAAGCTGCACACTCTAAGAACCTAAACCTTGTCACCACAATAAACAGGACATGCTGGAAGGATAGATTCCTGTCCCAGAGATTCCCCATACTCTGGAACAAGCTACCCATCTATGTCAAGCAAAGTTCCTCATTAGCACTCTTCAAGAAAAATCTTTGAGTGGATGGGAAATAGGAAATATATCCCGGGAATTACTTCTGTGGCTCTGCTCGACAGTGGCACAGGAGAATAACTTTATTGGGTGGCAAAGCCAGGGAACCTTGTTGGCTAGGCTTACTTTGGCCCTTGGGCCAATAGCCTAGTACCTACCTATGAACCATTTATTAGACTAAATACAATATTATGTAGCATTGAAATCTGCTGACATTATAAGGGTGACAATTCATTATTTACTCATAAAGCAAATGTCAGTGTGGAAAAGTTCAAACAGTGGATAAAGAAGAGGAGGGGAAGAGAAGAAAAAGTGAGAAAAAGTATTTGTTAGAAGTAATAATTAGGGTAGATATGGGAGGCAGGAGAAAAAATGAGTAAAAGTAACATTACAAGTAAGAGAAACGAAACCAAGGAAAAGAAGAAATAACATGGACAACAAGATTTACAGCTGCAGATTGTCAAGTGGATTGGTAGCAGGTGTCATAAAACTGGGTTTGGAGAAAAGTTTGGTGACTTTGAACAAACAGATTTGTCAGCATTAACTGTGTACCGTGTGTGTGTGTGTGTGTGTGTGTGTGTGTGTGTGTGTGTGTGTGTGTGTGTGTGTGTGAGTGGGTGGTGAAAAAGAACTATAAAGCAAATCTGCACTAATACCTGCTTGCTGCCCTGCTGAGGGGGGGACACTTGTGCAAGTGCAGTGGACTGGCTCCAGTAGGAAAGGATGGCAGCATACCTCTCAACATCATAGAACAAGAAATCTGGACAAGGCCATAAATAATAGGGGACAAAGGCCCAAAAATTGGGACAATTTATAAATATTGCACTTACAAACTTAGAAACTGATAAACAGGTTTTGCATTAGAGTGAATTTTCTTAAGGATATGAAGTCTGAAAATCAAATGCCTGTCAATTTTCTGACTTCACTGTTCAATGATTTCCCAGTGATTTGACAGAAAACTGCAATTTTATGAAAAACAGACAAAAAATCTGGACTTTCTACAAAAATCTATACTCTTGAGAGATATGGATGGGAGCCCAGAACCAACACCCATCAATTATTCTCATTTGTTTGCCAAAGCCATTACAGCAGTGTTTTGCAGAGAGGTGGGAAAAGCCTTAAATTTGACTGGTATGTTGTGTGGATGTAGGTAGCTGTGTTTGTGGAAGGTGGAGGTGTGTCTTTGTAAGTGTGGTGCGAATGTTATGGATTATGAAATGGAGAGATTAAGAGTAAAATTGTGCTCAGTTAAGTCCCTAGCAATTTCATCACTGCTTGATTCAGACATATACATTCCCCTGTGTTTGTCAGTACTCTTTTTGAGTGCATTGTTTTGGAGTGTGGTATCACTTCTACAACTGCTGCTACTCTTTCAATACAAGTATCTGCTTTGGAAGTTTTCTCCAGGAGTCTGTTGCTGAGAGGATGAGAGACATGCTACAGGAATACAACTAAGACAAACTAGATAAAGCAATAATAAGAAAAAGTAGTAGGTCACATCAGTGGCTTGGGAGGACACTGTTAAGAAACTGAGAACTGTTGTAAAATGTATCATTAAATACCATATGTTCAGGTTATACTACAAGAGAATAACTATGTAAAGATAACCATGTCAGCAGCCAAAATGCATTACAAGTTGAATATTTGACTGTACACATTTTAAAAAATGGATAGACTGGCCTACACTCTGGACTGATGCGTTTTTTTTTTTTTTTTTATTCCTGGGAAATGCTATTCAAAAGTGAAGACACATACAAGGAAACAGATTTAGTGGCACACCAGGCTGTGATTTCTTTTTTTTATGTCTACTGTCATGCAAAGCTGACTAAATAGTTGAATCTAGTAAAGCTGGAAATGTGAGACACTAGCCCACTGAAGGAGGGGAGATGGGAGGAGTAACCTGGCCAGGAACTGAAACTTGCAAAACTGCTCCTTGTGAAAAGTCTTTTTTATCTCAGTAATTTGTTGACACTTTTGCAAGTTTCTTTCAGAGAATGTGTAGTACATCAGTAGGAACAACATTTGTAAAACTCAGCGCATGCCAGTCAATGACACATGAGCTGCAGACTCTCAAACTTGGCATTTTTTCGGGTGTTCCATTCTAAGTAAATGTAAGTCTAGTCTGACAATAAATGGTAGGGCTATTTGTTCTCAGTCTGTGCATTATGGGACAGATTTAGCTTTCCAAAGGAATCATGATGTCTGCCCCATGAGGGCAGACAAGAGTAAAAACAAAATAAAATTAGGAATGAGTACTTATTTTGCTGCAGGCAGCTTTGGGAGGTGTAGTAAATCATAGCAAGATAAAAATATATGTTTTCTTCATCATGTGCCCGTAGTGGTCCTTTAAGTAGTTAGGGATCTTTGGTACTTGTCAAAAGTGCCTAAAATATAATTTGCAGAGAACTGCAATGGATGGTAATATAATTAGAAACAGAATTAGAGAGAGTGAATGTTAATAAAGCATAACTATAATATTCCAGTAGAAAAATCTGGCTATGAAGGAATATGACAGGAATGGATTAGGCTGATTCTTTGAAAAACACAACCTAAAATGAAGTGCAACAGCTGTTCCAGTCCAAGATTGCAAAAGATTCAGTTTAAGGTTTTTCAGCTGAAGGAAAAATTTTTATTTTTATTTTAATTGTTTATTTATTTCTTTTTTTTTTTTTTAGAAATCAGTATTCTCACTGAAGTGTGTTTTGAAGATATTCCCTTCAAAAAAACGTCTCTGTTAGAGTGTCTTATATCCTGGTAGAAAGTCTGGAGTCCCACAAGGAAAGCTAATATTCTCAACCTGGTCATCATCGGTATGGAAGGTAGTTGGAGGTAAGGCTGCTAGTATGTAACAGTAATCAGGCCATGGCAGATTCCAACTTTCTGGTAAGTTCACCAACCTGGACAACAAACAGCTGAGAGATATTTTGATCAGTGTGGAGGAATTGTACAGTTACATTAAGGAGGAGTTGTACCAAATAAGTACGTATATAAGAAGGAAACATGGCAAGCTGAGACAGTTAGTGCAGGTAAAATAAGGCAAAGGAGTGCTGCTAGTTAAAATAGAGGGTAATGTACATTGCCTAGTTAACACACACAGTAAAATATAAGTACACAAAGAGGTGCTGCTCAGAGCACCTCTAAGCTGTCATCTGGCTAGTAATTGTACATATTCAGCAAAGTATTTGAATTAGCACAGTTGTTGTATTCTTCCTCTTGTACATTTTGGCCTCAAGTAAAGAGAACAGAGTAAATATATGGTACTAGTCAATACTGAATATTCATTTCTATTTAATTTTAAAGTGCAATTATATTTTACCTGACTTTCACATTCTATTTGACCAACAATTCTGTTGTATTCATACTGTGAATAATGTTTTAATTTCCAATAATGCTGTCATAAAGCACATGTATATATTCTGTAGTGCTTATTTACTGAGTGAAGTAGTTTATAGTACTCATTGTTAGTAGCATTGGTACTGGTTTTACTCAGAAATGCAATCTTTCCCAACATTTAGCCTCTAAGACAAACTGCTGAAATGAGCAGGATCTCTTCTGTATCATTCCTCTGGAATTAGATCAGTAACCTGGGTAGGTCCTCTCAAAGCGCACCTCATTGGCAAAGCTGCAGCACTCGCATTTCTGTCTTAGTTCATACTGATCACTGACTTAGAGCATCCAGTTCTCTCTTGTCAAAGTCCTGTGTCATTTTTCCTGAAATACAACTTCTACTAAATTTACTGCTGTCTAAAACTGGTAATTGTTATAAGTCAGGTCTGTCATCCTTCTTGTGCTTTGAAACGGGTCAGTTATCTTGTCAGTCTTCAGTCTTTGTTCTGTCACTGGTTAGACCACACATGTTTTGTGGTTAGGATTGTAAGGCTTCCATTACAAGGTTGCAGTGGCGGCTGGTGACTTCAAATCAAAGGGGGGCTGCAGGAGACAGCTGAATGGGTGGGGTCAAGGGGGAGGGTGTGGCCAACCGGAAAGGGGAGGAGCTATGCTCAAAACCACAAAAACTAACTTTAATTAAATACGCTGCCCTGGGTGGCAAACCATCATTATGAGAGCCTAATCAAGACAAAGATAAGTGTAGAAGAATAAAAATATTTCAATGCATTGGCTGCATGACAGCTTACTTAATATCTAGATGGAAACAAAAGGTTGTGAGGCATGAAAAAATAAATTACTTTTTAAATACATTACTGGAATGCCAGTCAAAATCAAGTACAAGCAAAACCAGAAGCACTCAACTCAAACCACTTCTCCTTGCACTGCAGTTCTAATTATAATTTATATTCAGCTTTATTAAAGTGCCAAGTAACATGCTGAAAGTAGAAATCTCTGTGATGCCCCCACTTGTAAAAATGTTTCTTATCCAAAAAAGACCTGCTGCCTGACAACTATCTACTTGTTTCATGGGGAAAACATGTAAGTAAAAAATGAAAAGCAAACAAGAAATAAGCTCAAGATACATTGCTTAAAGGATTACTGTACAGGTTATGGACCACACATGATTGGCATTCTGTTTAGTTTACGGGTAAAGTCTGTAGAGATGACTGGAAGTCTCCAAGTGTAATGAGCTTTTTAAAATAATGGAATCCTGTCCTTTAATACCCAAGGCTTATACATTATCTAGTCAATTATTCTCTGCATGGCAACAACAGAAAGGCTTTCAATGTTGGCAATTCTTTAACAGTATGCTTATTAAAGCTTACTTGCATCTTACGATCTCAGACAAGCTTACATTATGGTCATTAAAGCATTGCTACTTAAACACAGAGCAACAGGCACTTTGAGTAATAAGCATAAATCAACAGTACAAAAATATGACAGAAACCAGACCTTTCTGCAAAATCAAGGACAGATGAAAAGCCACTGTAGTACTTGTGACTACCTTGGATGGGTGGGGGGGACACACTGCACATTTACACTGCATAACTACTCCTTGCCTTGCTTGGACACATCCAGAGTCAGTACATGGTGGAGTGGGGTGCAACAAGTATGTCACAATTTGAAATGTCTCTGGCTGACTGTGATGGCCCTTACACGTGTCATCATACCTCTCAACCTCAGAGCAAGACATCTGGACAAAGCCATACACAGAAGTTGGACAAATGCCCACAAATAAGGACTATTTAAATATTTCTCTAATAAACTTAGAAAGATAATAGAATAGGTCTTGCATTAGTATGACTTTTCTGAAGGGTATAAAATCTGAAACTCAAATGTCTGTCATTATTTTCTAACTTCAGTCTTTAGTGATTTGTCACTAATTTGCCAAAAAACACAATTTTATGAAAAATGGACCAAATGTGATGCAAAAATATAAAATAGCCACACAATACAGCTGGGAACCTGTCAAAGAAGGGACACTTTAATATTAGTACTGCTAACTTGAGCAGCTGACAAAATAAAAGAATCTACATGCATTTCAAGTAATCTATAACTTTGATTATTACAGTTATTTCTTAATTGTAAACCCTCCATGTTTTCTTCCAAAAATACTATTTTGTGGAGGGATTATTAGGGGGAAGAGCAACATTTTAAGACAAAATCGGAGACAGTTGAGAGGTTGGCTATGCCTAATTCTATAAAGCAATTTATTTGCATGTACCGCTCAACCTGTTAATGCAGTAAATCTGAACAAGGCCAAATATACTGGGGGAACATATAAACAGTACTAAAAATTGCTCTTGTATAAATTGAGACAGTTGATAGAATAACAGTTCTTACTTTAGCATGCATTTTTCTGAAGGTTATGAAGTCTGAAACTCAGTGTATCATTATTTAGTGACTTAATTTCTAAATGATTTGCCAGAAAACTACAAATTTTATGAAGAACAAACCAAAAATAAGAAGCAAAAATCTATTCATTCTTTGAAAAACTGGAGAGTTGGGAGGTGTAGTTCAGCTGGGCCTGTCTGAGTTTGCTGCCCTTCCCCCCCTGACAAAATCACGGTTGAATGGAGCCTCTGCAGCCATTCCAATGAACCATTACTTGGCTATTTCACTCCATTTACCATAAACACTAATGTGCATACTGCTTTACTTGTATGATGAGTTTGACTTCATTTGAAAGTTTTATTTTGTATTTTACAGCACAAACACTAAGTCATCTACTAAACAAAGCAATGCAGTCTCACAATGAAAACTTAGCATTAAAACTTCTCTGCCCTTGAAACTCACATTCATTGAAACAGCATTGAAACCCACATTCAAAGAAAATACATTTTGCCAGTGGCAGATGGATTAATTTTGGGCTGTTTCCAAATCATAGGCCCCTTGCATATGAAACATACATGTGCTCTTTGATACACCTTCCTCATTGTACTAAATTATATTCCTTGTACAATATATTACAGTTGTTAGAGGGCGTTTTAAATTTGTTTTGAACATTTTTCCAGTAAGCAATGAAACAAAATGCATGCACCCATAATGACAAAACTGCCCAGTTCAGAACATTTATCATAAAAGTCTACTCAGACTTCCACAGTCCACCATTATCAGTAAATATGCACAATTCTACAGTCCACCATTATCACTAAATATGCACAATTCTACAGTCAACAATTATCAGTAAATATGCACAATTCTACAGTCCACCATTATCAGTAAATATGCACAATTCTACAGTCCACCATTATCAGTAAATATGCACAATTCTACAGTCCATTATCAGTAAATATGCACAATTCTACAGTCCATTATCAGTAAATATGCACTATCTCTGAAGAAGTAAAAGTCATCTAAATAATTCCACATTAAAGAAATCTGTAACTAAAGAAGAGGTTACTGCTAGCAAACACCTTTATATTTCATGGTTTCATCGAAAAATAAAGTGCCTGTTGCCCCTCAGGAATAAATTGCCTATATTACATTAAAAAAATGCTAGTAATATTGCAAGAGGAAATGGATGGCACCAAGGAGAACATTCTCAGTACAGCAGCATCCACCCCTTGTGGGAGTAGAACCCACAGCCTTCTGCATCAAAGGCAAGTACACAACTTGTTGTGCTATTAACAAGGCAAACCAACTTCACTTAAGCAGCACTAAACTTCTGTTCCCCTGCAGCTCTCAGCTCCTTGTAAAATCTACTCAATACTCAACTTTGCAGCACAAGAAAACTGGAAAAAGCCAAAATGTATTGGGGGGGGGGTCAAAAGCCCAAACATTGCTTGTATAATCTTGGAAAATTGCTAGAACCATACATTTTACTGCCAAGCTCCCTGTGCAAAACAGAGCAACATACCACTACGCCAAATCAGCTGCTTTGTAAAAGAGGAAGACTGAAACTTAAATGGTTATCATTTAGTGAATTCAGTTCTCACCATAGCTGTCAACCTCTTGGCACAAAACACCTGGACAAACCCAGTAATGAGGGAATACAGCCCTCAAACATTCAGTGAATTCAGTTCTTGCCATAGCTGTCAACCTTAGCACAAAAAAACTGGACGAAGCCAATAATGAGGGAATACAGTCCCAAAAATAGGGACAAATTTCAAATATTCATCCTATAAACTTAGAAAATTGCTAGAATAAAAGGTTGTGTTACAGTTGTGTTACTATGTATTTTCTGAAGAACATGAAGTCTGAAATTCAAATACCTGTCAATTTTACTGCTGACAGAATAAAAACAATTTTCAGCAGAGACCCAGGGAGAAATACTGCAGACACGTCTTTGTAAAATGACAGGGCACCAGAGCAAATCCACACAAACACAGGGAGGAGATGCAGACTCCACACAGAAGGCACCCCAGCCAAGAATCAAACCAGAAAACCTATAGCTGTGAGGCAACAATACTACCACTGCACCATCAAATATGTAAGAAATTAAACATTCAGAAACCTGAAGTCTGAAATTCAAATGCCTGTCAATTTTATTTAACATTTGTTAATCAGGACAGTCTGACTTGGAACAAAAAAACAATTTTCAGCAGAGGCCCAGGAAGAAATAATGCAGACATGTCTTTGTAACATGGGAGGACACAAAAGCAAACCCACACAAACACAGGGAGAAGATACAGATCCCACAAAGAAGGAACCCCAGCCAAGAATCAAACCTGAGAACCTGCAGCTGTGAGGCAACAATGCTACCAGTGCACCATCAAATAAAAGCAAACCCACACAAACACAGGGAGAAGATAACAGACCCTACAAAGAAGGAACCCCAGCCAAGAATCAAACCTGAGAACCTGCAGCTGTAAAGCAACAATGCTACTACTACACCATCAAATATCAAGCATTGCAACATTTACAAACCACAGATATTATGAGGAAATAACAGACCCCCACAAAGAAGGAACCCAGCCAAGAATCAAACCTGAGAACCTGCAGCTGTGAGGCAACAATACTACTGCTACACCATCAAATATCAAGCATTGCAACATTTACAAACCACAGATATTATGAGGAACAGATCAGATCAAATATGAGGCAAAAATCTGCATTTTTTTACAAATGGTGGTGGGTAGGGAACTCAAGTCTTTAACACCTGCATACAGGGTACAGGGTTCAAGCCTGAGGTATTCCCTACCACACCACCATGAGCACCTGGGGCATTTTCTCACACACACACACACACACACACACACACACACACACACACACACACACACACACACACACCAGTCCAGCTTGGAAGCATAACTTCAAAGACACACACTTCCCTAACTTCAAACAGTTAAAAGCACCAGTCGCTTGACAGCATAAATTCAAATAGTAAAAAGAGCACCATAATTAACACACTTACCTGTCCTGGCTGTCCATTCTCCATAACGTACATCCAAATGCCCGCGCAATAATCCAAAGACCCGCGAGATCTGACGAAACCCCTTCCCGACGAGAGACTCAATTCCAGACTGCTGGTGTTGCAGTCCGACCCCGACGCGTTTTCCCAGCGAGTCTGTGCACTTTAAAAGTGCACAGACGTCTCCTATGTTTCCCTACCAGGACTGCCGGACTGCCTGGAGCATGCGCAGTAGACTCACAGTAGTCTGAACTACTGCGCATGTGTGAAGTCCGCAAAATTTTAAAACTTTTTTTTTTCCTTTTTTTTACTTTCTTTTCACTTCTTTTTGTTGAGGAGGCTGCAGTCCGGCAGTCCAATAGCACGGGCCGCCCCTGCAAGGTTGGTGGTAACAGTTATTATTTCCATGATAAAATTCTGCAAATTAGATTATTTTTCCACACTCACTTGACTAACACCTGGCTCCATGCCATTTGCTTGTTTAGTATTATTGGCTGACTATATTGCTTTATGATGAATAAATATTAAATCCTCTCGCTCTTGTGTTATGGCAATTATAGGACTCCTCTCTTCAAGACTTCTCAAATATGTGCACAAATTTTACATCAATTTAATTTGCAGCTAGGTAGCCAGCTGTAAAACTAATATATTTTAAACCATTTTGCTTTAAAAATGTTTTCCATTTCTTTGACTTTAACTTTGGACAGCTGCATCCATCTATCCATCCATCCATCCATCCATCATACAGGCATCATTCCAAGCACTGATACATTCATTCCAGTCATCACTGACCCCATGTTTACATCTTTTGGATACTTTACTCGTGCATCCAATATGATTTGGAATATGAAGCAGCCTGGAGGACATGCAAACCTCAATAAAACATCATTGTTGTATGATATATCAAAGTTCTTAGGGATGAAAGGGTACTGAAATTCACAGTTTTGGACCATGTCATGTGCAGCTTTTACCAAAGTCTTCTGTTTCTTTAAAATATGAATGGTCATCCCATGAACATCCAGGCAAAGAACTTCCATGTTCTGTTCTTGAGGGCCCCTCAGATATGATCTGTGATATCTTTAGTCTGGACCATATCTTGATGAGACATATCACTCTGATTATGAAGCCACACGGTGACAATCTTTGATATAGGGATTACTGCTGCTCTTCTCTGGTGGCAAAATCAGACTGCAACAGATTTTCACTTGAAGAAGATCCTTTTCAAAAATATCATACATACATGTGTGACAATACTGGGTCATATATATGCATGTATGTTTGGTCTCTTTTTTTCATCACAATATACATACATATATAATGGGTAACTGGGTTGGCATGTAATATTCATCCACTGGATGCATGGTTCATGATTATTGGCTTCATAGGTGCTTCATTTGGCAGCTTTGTAACTTGTTGCATTCATCACAGATACCCTTTTATTAGGTTTAGAAAAGTTAGTAATAACCAGTAATCTGTAGTTAGTGCAAACCCTCTTCCATACAGATGATTGTTAGATTCGTATACTCCATAAACCAGGCTGGGAGCTTTTCTGTCTGTCAGGGCATATTGACATTCAGTATTACTAACTTTGAAATAAAAGCTATGGGTCTTTCTGTACTATCCTGGAAAGTTCATGATAGAACAGTATCAGCTAAACAAAAGCAAACCACACACCAACTTAAAGTGCGAAGACATATCAATGTAGGAAAGCAGTTTGTCCAGAGTTGTCAACTCTTTTAACTGACTAAAGTATGTTTGCATTACACCAGCTATTTCCACTCAGACCCATTCTAAATAAATATTTATAACATGTATGATACTGCTGAGAAGTTCCACTCATTATTGGCTTACCAGACCTGGGTGCAAATTTTAACATCTGTCATGTCTTGTGACTTGCAAGGACCAATTTTGTCAGTAAGATGACTACAATATGATTATATATCTTTGATAATTTTTCACTGTTTTCTAAGTTTATGTTCTTGTAGCCTATGTAGCAGATTATCTATGTGCTTTCTATATGCTGTTCACCCCCTCCCCATCACCAGGATAGAACCTTGATGGCACTGCTTGCTAAGAATTTATTGGAGTAACCAAATAATTAAGTGCTCAATTGTAAAACAGCAGTCAAAAATTACAATGTAAGATAAAAAACAAACCACTTATGTTTAAAAAAAAAAAACTACCAAAAAGTGCTTTTTCACCAAGTTGTTGTGTCTTTCAGCTTTTCCCGGTTAGGGTTCGCCACAGCAGAACTCCGGTCCGCTAATTATTGGCAGTAGATTTTTACATGCCGATTTGCCAGCCCTGATGCATAACCTTCAACGAAGGTATGCCCATTCACGTATGTCTCCACAAAGAAGACGCTCTAGCTGAGAATCGAACAGGACAACGTCTTACTGTGAGGCGACAACCTACCGCAGCACCACCACCACAGTTTAGTGCTTTTCCACCATAAACAAGAAAAATAATTGAACATGCTTAACTATATATATTATTAAAGTCACATGGCATATAAAGCCTGTCATTTACAATACATATTTAATGATTCATTAAACAGGTTTCTGTTTCAAGAATGGCACCAAATAAAACTTGGGTACGTACTGGGAATATCTAAGCATTCTTCTTATTTTTTCTAACAATAATTATCACTCTCCCTCCCAATATTTTATTATTAATAGTA
The DNA here is from genome assembly GCF_019279795.1 of Protopterus annectens. Taxonomy (NCBI): domain Eukaryota; kingdom Metazoa; phylum Chordata; order Ceratodontiformes; family Protopteridae; genus Protopterus; species Protopterus annectens. Next base: position 391,717,071 of record NC_056748.1, on the reverse strand, counting down.
AAAATAGCTTTACATTAAAATATATATATTTACATATATCTTTATATGTGTGTGTGTATTGGTATATTAAAAAACAGAAATGTCAACATCCTTAACATCAACAAAAAAATCGAGAAAAGAAAATACATTGACATGTAACTATGATTGTTCAAGATACAACCAGAGTTTGCAAGTAAAAAACAGCAGTGTCATCACCCATGTGGGTTTTGAACCCCCTACTCCCCCTGCTTAATTTATATAATAATAATAACTCTTAAGATTACATAAAACCAGGATCACATCTGTATACATTTTATATATATATATATATATATATATATATATATATGGGTCAACTTCTGTTCACCTAAAGTACACTTTACCGAATCTGAAAAAGCCGACTCAAGTAAAGCGAAAGTGCAGTTTAATGAAAATGCACTGTCACGAAGTACACATCATCGAACAACAGTTGGCAGTTCTGGGATCCTGTGGAAGAACAGGTGCGGTGTTTTTTACTTATGATTTACACTTAATATTGAGTTAATATAGATCACGGTACAGTGAGGATAAGGAAATGTTCCCTTTTCCCCACTGTAGTACCATCTCTGAGTTAGCATATATAATTAATTAGTAGGGTGTTGGGGGAGCAGGGGGCTTGCCCTCCAGCAAAAATGTGTTTTTAGTGTATATGTCAGTGTTTTGATACTTCGGTGATGTGGACTTCATGATAGTGCGTTGTCATTAAACTGCACTGTAGTCAGCTTTTTCAGGTTCAGTAAAGTGTACTCTCAGTGAATGAAAGTATATATATATATATATATATATATATATATATATATATATATATACACAGACGCATTATATATATATAAAATCAATGGTTGCAGTCTGGAAGAGCAAATGCTCATTTTGCCTTGTCTTTCAGCTTGCTGGCTGCTTTCAGTGTGAGATTGCAATATCTTGGGGTTTGGGAATTTGTACTGTTCCTGTTACGTGATTTCGGAGTTGGTATATATAGTTAAATTAATGGGGATGTGGGGGTGCAGAGAGAAAAGCCCTATTGCAAAAAAAATATTTTCCTTTTGTATTTACTCTTTGGGACATTTGATATTTAATGACAGAATCGTACATAAATATATAAATAGATATATATTCATAGATCTCTCTCTCTCGCTATATATATATATATATATATATATATATATATATATATATATATATATATATATATATATATATATATATATATATATATATATATATATATCACAGCAGACAACATTTTCAGCTGAAGCATTTTAAATATTGCCATTAATCTATCACACCGACCTGTTAGGACCGCTCACATATAAGATCCAGGCAAATAACAATAATGGCAGCCTGTTATATGTAATCAAAACCAATATGCCTTCATATTATACTAGAAATAAAGTAAATGCCCAGTAATATAAGTAAATACATCACTATTCAAGCCATCATGATGTTTAAGCACCTTAGACATCCTCCATTGAGTTTATCTAAAACCTGGTACCTGACAATTAGAAACATAGATCAAAACACTTTGTATCAGTACACTTACCCAAAGCAAGCTACTACTATGTCTAATTCAGTACATTCAGTACTTAAACCCATTTTGGAGAAGAGCTTCTCTATACAAAAGAAATGACTAGAGACAAACTCACCCTGGATCATCTCTAAGCCACACTCCCTTCATAAAAACAGGGTTTGAACCTGGAAGCTTTTGAAAAACCTAACAGACCCACACATCACAAGAAGTTCCCCACCCTATAGAAAAAGTGGTATGTTAAAATTAAGGAAATAAAATCAAATCACATCAAAACAAAACTTACTCAAATGGCATTATAACAAATGCAGTACTGGAATATTCTAAAATGTATAGTTTAGTCCAAGATACCTGTTTGAAGGACATCCAATTGTTAAAACCACAAAACAGTTCAATGCCCATACGAATAGATAACACACCATAAACTCAAAAGTATGGAACAACAAAACAAACGTAATTCCAGCAATTTATTGTTTAGCGCTTTCTTCCCCATCAAACAGGAACTTCATCAGAACAAATTTCCCCTCCAAGTCAACCCTTTATATACTAAACATTTAATTGAAAGTAATTGGAAACCAATTAAAAAAAATTACTTAAACACACATTGTATATAAATGAATATTAGTACATTAAAACATAATTTAAAAACCATTTGTATGAAACATTCAATGTCAAACTATAAAAAGACATTTGAGAAATTTAAAACGCTAGTGCTTTTTTCTTCAGTACAGGCAGTAAAGATAAATAATCATTAAGTCCTGGTTTTCTAAGTGCATTTAACTTAACAATCCAGTAGAATTCCCTCAAGTCCACATTTAATTCCCACCAGCCACCTCTGGGGTCTTGTTTAATGACCTCTAGAATACCGAACATAAATTTTGTAAAACAGTGACAAATCAATGAGTGTTTGAAAAGGGCATTGTTCATATTACCTTTAGCTATAGCATGTGTATGTTCATATATCCTGAGTCAGAATTTCCTCTCTGTTTTACCAATATAGTAGAATGAACAAGGTTGGCAGATGGCAATGTAAACAATACCCTTAGTATTGCAGTTGCCTCTTCGTAGTGGAATACCCTTTTTGTTGTCTGCTATGTATAACACATCTTTATTCAAGACAAACTGGCATTGGTTACAGTGCCCACACCTAGTAGTCCCTTTCAATGACAAGGTCCTAGGTGAAATAAAATGTTCTGTCAAATATTTTAAATTTTTCCCCACTTTGTAAATGAAATTTGGTACTTTTCCTAGACTATTAAAGATTTCAATATTCCCTTTAAAAATAACCCAGCTTATTTTTATAATCTCTTTAAGTTGCTGTTCTCCATTTCCATAAGTAATGACCATGCTAGTATTATAATCTTTCTGGGTGGAATATTGCGTAGTTTGTTGGTGGATGATTTCACCACTAGCCAACAAAGGTTTATACCTTGAACCCCATCCCCCAGTAACTTGTTCAACAACCTTTTCCAATAAATGGTTTGGGTATCCTCTTACTTTGAACATTTCAGTAATGATGGAAACTTCCTCCAAAAATATTTCCTTCCTTGAACACATTCTATCTGCCCTTACCAACTGTCCCTTAAAAATATTCTTTTTAGTGTGGAAAGGATGACAACTTTGAAAATCTAAATAACTGTTTGAAAAAGTGTCCTTCCTATAGATTCAAACTTTTTTTGTACTTTATCTTTGGAAATCATCACATCTAAGTAACTTATTTCCACATCTGAACAGTTGGCAGTAAATTTGAAAAATGGACAAATCTGATTAATGTACTGAAGGAAAGTAACAAAATTGGGTTTCGTATCATTCCAAAGAATAAAAATATCATCCAGGAAACTATAATACATAAGCCACTTCTGTGAATAAGAACTTGTGAAAATATGTTTTTTCTCCCATGCATAAAGTACAAGGTTGGTATAAATGGGGGCGCATGTGGCCCCCATTGCCACTCCCTGCACTTGCTTATAGAATTCTCCTTCAAATATGAAGTAATTATTGAATAAAATGTATTCCGTTGAAGCCATAATGAAATTAATCATAGTGTCTAAAAGACATGTGAGTTCCCTAATGGCCTCGTAAAACAAATCTAATCCCTCCTTGTGGGGAATTGAAGTAAATAAATCCACTACATCTATCATGGAAAAAATAACTTCATTGTTGTACCATCCTTTGTTAAATTTAGACAAAAAATCCCACGAATCCTTCAGTAGGTAATCCACATTTTGTATAGAATCTTTCATAATTTTGTCCACAAAAGTGCAAAGAGTGTGTGTAGAACTGTTATGTGCAGAAATAATAACCCTAAATGGAGGTTTGTGAATACACTTATGAACTTTGGGAATACCGAAGGCTGTGGGTATAAGAGGATGCTCTGTTTTTAAAAAATGATAGAGCTCTTCTGAAATGGCTTTTTGAAGTAAGGAATCCTCCAGAAAGTATAGAATTTTCCTATGTGCTAAAATGGTTTCATTCCTGGATGAAATTTGATATTTCTCTGTGTCTGAAAAAATCATGGTGAGTTCATTCACATAATGTGTCACGTTGTATAATACAATCCCCCACCCCACCCCACCCCCACCCTTATCAGGCTTCATTATTCTATGTGTCTTATTTGTTCTCAAATTATTTAGTAAGGTGAATTCATCTCTACGCAAATTAAATCTTTTGGTAGAATTATGTTTTTTAATTTCATTTTGAATCTTCACCTCACATGCCTTCTCCTGAACTTGAACCTGGAAGCTTTTGAAAAACCTAACAGGCCCACACATCAGAAGAAGTTCCCCACCCTATAGAAAAAGTGGTATGTTAAAATTAAGGAAATAAAATCATATCACATCAAAACAAAACTTACTCAAATGGCATTGTAACCAATGCAGTACTGGAATATTCTAAAATGTATAGTTTACTTTGATGATAACAAATCATGTGAAAGTAAAACCATTATGGATACCTTTTCTCTCCAGGAGTTAGAAAAATAAGTAGCACCCAAATTACCTTCACAGATTCATCCACCTGCCCTGTCCAAACTAGTGCCTAAACACATAACGGATGCTGAACTTCCCCATCTTTCTACTGTACTTCAGCCCATTCATTTCGAGCCTTCTCCTCAAGAACTGTTGGAAAACATACAACCTGCACCAGTGCATCATCCTTCCTTTCTTCTTATGTGTAGAGATTTCCTGCTCACACATTGCTCAAGTCTTTCAATGACCACTAGCATAGTCATGCCCTCAATTTAAGCACTCTATAATTGACTGCCAGTGATTACTTGCTCATCCCTTTTGCTCGCCATAGGTTCATAGTTTCATAGGTAGGTACTAGGCTATTAGCCCTAGGGCCTATATAAGCCTAGCCAAAAAAGTACCCTGGCTTTCGCCACCTAAGAAAATTATTTTCCTGTGCCTCTGTTGAGCAGAGCCACAGAAGTGATCCCTGGGGTGAATTTCCTATTTCCCATCCAATCATCAAGATTTTTCTTGAAGAGTGCTAATGAGGAGCTCTGTTTGACATAGATAGGTAGTCTGTTCCAGAGTATGGGAAGCCTCTGGGACAGGAATCTATCCCTCCAGCAAGTTCTGTTTATTGTGGTGACAAGGTTTAGGTCCCTAGAGCATGTAGCTTGGAGGGATTGGGATTTATTTAAGTGGAGCATGTCCAACAGCTCTGGGTTTAACATAGCTTTGTATGTTAGGCAGAGATCACCTCTGAGTAGGCGATATGCGACGGAGTAAAGCTGGAGATTTTTGAGACGGTCTGCATAGGGCATCTGTTTGAGGCCAGTAATCCTCTTTGTGAGGTATTTCTGTGGTCTTTCCAGTTGTTGTAGATGTCTTGTGAGGTACATACCAAAAGGGGCATTGTACTCTATAATGGGTCTAATGAGTGATGAGTAGAGGGGAACAATGACCTCTTTTTCTGGATGAGAAACCTTTTGTGATGAGGTGAGCCATGTAGAAGAATTTCCTGACCACTGTGGTGATGTGATTATCAAAGGAGAGATTACTGTCCACCTGTGTCCCAAGTTCTCTTATCACACTTTTGGCATTAAGTAGACTACCGCTTATGTGGTAGTTCATGGGTACAGAGTTTTTATTAAAGGGGATGACAATACACTTTTTACATTTTCCACATTTACCATCATACTCATCTATAAACAGTATTGTCTTACCTTAAAACCACAAAAGTCAAAACTTCTGAGTATAGCTTACATATATAAAAAAGCAGTTCTCTGACCTTCAAACACTGACTTTATTTGGAGATATATGTAGAAACAATTTGAGCAAAACAGTGCCAACAATTTGGAACCACTTGACCAAACCCAAGAAAACTAATTGGCTACTCTAAATTTAGAAAGGGATTTTTTTTGCATAAATGAACAAATAAATGCCTATTTATGCTTTGGGGACATAGAATAGACATCCTGCAGTTAACATATTACATGAAACCCATCTACCTCTGGGAATGTTTGGGGTTATCAAAAAGTAGTTGAGAATCATCAGAAAACCACTGTAGAAGATTCTATATGAATGGGAAGTGTACTAATTGGTTCTCTGAGAGAGCAGCTGATGCATGGAACAGACTACAAAATTACATTAAAGCAAGTACTAGTGTAGATATTTTTAAGAAGAGCCTGAACACTTATTATGGGAACAAGCGTTTGTTATATTGGCAGGCTAGAAGGGCCTTAATGCCCATGTTTGAAATATCTTTATGTATTTATGTATAAATGTCACTAATAAAAACAAATACCACTTCATTATAGAATACATAAAATCAAATGTAATTACCCAAGTCTGGGATAATGTAAATACCTTTGTTTTTCCTTTTCAGTCCTTATATCAAGAGTACCCTATAATATAATATTCAGTATATTGTCCTGATAATCTAACACTGAATTTAATGTAATTCTGTTGTGTCCTAAGATTACTAGGTGTGTAACTCTGTCATGGTATGTCTGGATATAACTGCTTCAGTGCAGTCTGAGTAAGAATTTGGTAGCATTATGTTTTCCTAAGATTTGCAATATAAACAACTCTCTTTTGATGTATCTTGTAATTGCTTCTGTGTCCAGGTCAGGTCTAAAACAGGTCCCAGGACTTAGGCTATCTTCCCAGTTAATAGATAAGGTGAATACATATCATAAACATTTTATTCTTTTATTTACTTATTTATTTGACTTTTAGCCTCCATTTGGTTTTGCCTAAATAGTAAATTGCACATACATTGCCAGTTAGAAAATATAATCAGTGCTACAATTAAAAATGTAAAAACATAACACAAAACATTCTAAAGCATGATGTCTAAATGATTATTAAAACTCAATATTTAAAGTGATAATGATATTAATTATATGGCCAGTTTTACATAACATGTCACTAATATTTCTATTTATTTTACAAACCATTTGTGCTAGTCTTTGCATTGTATTTTTAATGTTCTCATTACTTGATAAAATAAACCATTATTTTTGCAAAACCTTCTTCATTTCACAAGAACTAGTAGCATATTCAGTAGTGAATGTGCACTTAAAGTTCCTCTCTTAAACATTCATCTTTCCATCTGGCAAGTTTGGCCCTCACATTTAGGATACCTTTAATTCTGTCAGTATGAACAACATCAACACAATACCCCATCTAATAATACCTTATTAGATAATCAGATTGCTGATAAAATCAATTGTTCCCCACTTGGATTCACTCTACTAGCTCTTAGGAATGTCATCCTTATATGGCAATGCTATAATATTGTAGTATATCTTTCTCAATGTCCTTCTTCAAAATATAGTACATATACTAGACAGAACCATGATAGACTAGTACATATTAAAAAATGACATAAAACTCTGATTAAAATCAAAGTATGAACCCACATTATTGCTGTCAACCTCCTAATGAAATTCCAACAGCAAATGTTCAGAACAATGGATCACGTACAAAGCATTTATAACCTATGCTGTTAGCTTTAAACTTAGAAGTGGAACTAAATATGTTGCATGTTCTAACGTGTACTAGAAAGATATTAGGATAATTAGGAGCCATACTAGCCCCCACAGCAGTTACCTTTAATTGTATACAACCTTAATTAAATAACTACTATAATCAGAAAAAATGGAAAAACACTTTATCATATACCCTGACACCTTGGCTACAGACAATCAAAATAAGTGGTAAACATGTACATGCACAGACACAGATATGCTCAGATATTATGTATAAAACAGTTAATTAAGATCAATAATTAAGATCCTACTGCACTTCTCAAAAAGAGTGGGGGTGGTTTATTTAAAAACATTATGTACAGTGACTGTAACAGTAAATCAAAAACATTATGTACAGTACTATATACAAACTTACATATTTATATATTTACAAATGTATACAGTATACAAATGTCTATTCCTTTCCATTATTATGATGCAATCTTAAATATCTTACTATTCATTATGTTAAATATTATTTGAATTCCACTCCTTTTTTCCACAACCACTATTTAATTTTTCTTCAAATTACTGTTAAGTCTCCATTTACCAATAAACATGATTTCATTTAGCCTTTCATTACAAATGGTCCACACAACATAATAATATCTTATCAGTTTTAATATATTCCTTATTTTTATATCTGTAATATTCATACAGAATCATAACCATATGTATTGCGTTTACCTCTATACCTTTATATCATCAAAGAAATTTTCTTTTAACAATTTTCCTACAATATGACAACTCTTTTACATTGTAAGAAAACATTTTCTGTAGTTTCCTTTTTACCACAATATATACAAACTTTCACTCTTTTTATATAGCATATTTCCCTTTAGTGATTAATAAATGTCCAGTAATTTCCATAAAAAATCTTGCCATTCTACTTGTTTATTATATCATGCTTTTCGTACCATTATAGATTTAACTTTTTAATTTGCTAGCCCAGGGTTAACATAATAATATTGTATCATGATTTTATTATACCGCACTTTCCTTTCATTTTGTATTTCGTCATTTTTTTATTTTCCATAAAATATTTTTTTCTTGACAACATCTAATTATTTCACTTAAACATGCTTTTCCTCTTTTGAATTTTTTTAAAATATCTTGGTGTTACTTATACTTGGACTTTAGTATATTTCCTACCAACTTTTTATCTGTATCCAAATACAAAAAAGCAGCATAAACTATTGGGTTTATTAAACTTAAATTTCTATCTTCTTTGCCCATATATAAGACTCCTCTCCTCACTGAATATGTAATCTGTTTTAGACTGCACAGATTTTTTCTTACCTCTTTCTTTATCTCTTCCACATACCTAACTACAATGTCCATTATATTTGTCTGTTCTTTCAATTTTTTCCTTTTTTATTATTCATCTCTTTCATTATAACACTATTTCTTTTACACTTAAATAGGGTGATACTTCTTCCTTTTTCCTTGTAAAAATGTGTTTGCTTATATAATAAATCTTTAATTTTCTCTTGACTCTTTTGATGAACATCTTCTTTACTAAAATATTCCTTTTCATTCCTATCAAGACTATTTAAGAGAGCTTTATGACATTTTCTATATTCATTTTTATATTTTTGTCTTTTTCTATTTTCCCATATTAAATTTTTTATATATTTTTCTTTAAATGTTATCCATCATTCTGACCAGTTTTTATAAAAGTCTGTCATTGTCAAATGATCCTTCCATAACATTGTTATATTATCTTGACCTTTCTCATTCCATTACTTTTCTTTAATTCTATTAATTCTTTCCCAGTTTCTTTATATTTTTTATTCTCATCTGTTTCAATCCATATTGCTAAATGATCAAAAATTATGTTTCTACTGCTTCCTCTACCATGGTTCTTATGGTTTTAGATAACAGAAAATAATCTATCTCTATTTGAAATTCTCCTATGTGATATGTACTTTTATTCAAATTCCATAGTTAACTTTTCACATTTTATTACTTCTTCCATTACTTTATCTAAACTATTTTTTTTTTTGCTTTTTACATCTTAAATCACAATTAAAATCTCCTGTTACTATTATATCCATATTTACTGTAACATAATCTAACATATCTTGAAATATTTTTCCCTTTCTTTATATATCACATATACATGTATTGCTGTTAAACTGTACACTCTCCCTTCCCATCTAAAGTTTACTACTATCTCCCTAATTTAACTAATGTATAATCCAAGATTTTTATACCCTTTCTGTACAATGTAGCAATCCCTGAACAATTTTCATAACCCAAGTTCCATATTATACCTCCTAACCATAATTTTCCTGTCAGTTTTCTTTCTTCTTTATTTAAAGCCCTAATATCTTATAACGCAATCAAGTCTACATCATACTTACTACAGTATTCTATTACTCCAAATTCTCCTAATTACATTCTTTATACTAGTAACGTTAATAGACAAAATCCTAAGTTTATTTGCTACTCTTCTTTTTAATTTACAGTAAATTGTTTATTTTATCCATTTCCTTTCTTTTTAACTTTCATTCCTAAATCCTACCCTTTTTCCAGCTGAATTGTTCATTTTAGCTATTTTCCAGTTTATATCCTCATCATCACTAACTTATGTTTCACTTTCCCTCTCCCCTTCCCCTTTTTGTACATTATACATTTTTCTTCTTGATTTATGTCATTACTTTCCCTCCTAGCTTTTTGTTCTGTCTGTTGCAATAACTCCTCCTTATTTACATTTTCTTTATTTTGTTCTTCTACATCACACTCTAATCTCTTCTACTTCTCACAATACATCCATACATGTCCTGTTTGCTTACATTTATAACATTTTCTCACAATTTTTAGCATTATGACAAGCTCCTATACATGAATAACATCTTTTTTTTTGTCACAATTACTTACAAAATCCCTCTCCTTCCCACAGAAAAAAAAAACATGTTCAGTTGCCCCCAATATTTAACAATAGCGGTATGACCATCAGCACTAATTGTACTTGGAATATGTACGATATTACCATTTTCCATTTTCAAAATATCATTCCAGTCCCATGCCCCTGCCCAAATTCCATTATTATCAATAACTTTAGAAATGTCCTTTAAATCATTACAAAAGTTCCTTAATAAGTATTTTTTACAGTCTCTCAGTTTCTGTCCTAAATTGTATATTAACTTTTTTCTGTGTTTCTCGGAAAAATGTCTTTATAATGTATTTGTTCCATGGGTATATATATTTTTAATTTAATATTTTTTCAAAAACTTTTCTAAAATTTCATCAGTCTCAAAAAAAAGTCACAATAGGTATCTTTTAATTCGGATAAAACCTCTTACCCCCTGTGCCTTTATGCCTTAAGGCACAACTGTCTTATCACATATTTCATACCTGTCCCATCTCCACTTCTTCCTTACTCTGAATTCTCACTACATACTGTTACTTCTCCAACATTTCTGTCTTCTTTCTCTTCCTCCTGGCTTATTTTTTGTGTTCTGACTACCTCTGCAAATGATTTCTTCTTTATTTGCTGTTCCTCTTCCTTATTTATACTCTGTCATTTCACCCCATGATATGTCTTTCCCCATCTGTGATTCACTTTATTCTATCAAGTTTTCTAATATATCATCCTTCAACCCTCCCAGCTGGAGGGTTGTAATAATTTCTTCATCCTTCAACCCTTCAAATAAGTCTCGCTGAAATATCTCCTCTCAGTCTTTGATATGAACTCTGTCTTTCTTCTCCCAAACATCTCTTTCCTTTTTAAAATTAACAAACATCTTTACAGAGTCCCACTACTCTGTTTTCTTTGTTTGCTGTTCTCCAAGCCACCACTGTGCTAGGAATGGAATAGATGCTCACACTCAATGGCCGCACATTCCTAGAGTGTTGTAACATGTAGGAGAAGTTCCCAAAAGTATAAATACCACCTTGGATCTCCCCTGAAAAGAGGCTACAAGCCTAGTAAGACTAATCCAATCAGCAAAAAGATGACAAATAAATAAATAAAAAATCCAGTAAGCAATGATTAATTAGATGCACACTACTGAAAATAAGACATCATTAAATACACCACTGTAAAGCTGAAGATGACTGAATAGAAAACATCCATTCTAGATCACCCAAGTTAATTTATCTCAGATCAGGGCTTTAATATGGTCATGATATGATGCATTATTTTCCATTCCATTTGCTTATTGGCAGAAGAAGAAAATAAGCCAATCAAATCTGCCCTTTTAAGTGTATTTATCATTCAACCTCCTTTCCATGCATACATTTCTCTTAATCCATTTATCTTATGCCCTCTGAATGCCTCAATGGATTCTTTTTCCACCACCCATTCTAGTCGTCCATTCCACTGGTCACAGTCCTCTGTGATAAAAAGTACTTTTGGAAATCCAGGGAGTAGTAAGTTCCTACAGTCTGATGCCTGTGCTCCTTTCTCTCCCTTTGCTTTCCTGTTTAGACTGACCTGTTTACGTCTTTCTGATATAATTTTGTGCAGCCATATCCTGTAATGTTTGTTTCTTCCGGTTTCAGACGAGAAGATCTTTAGCATCTGAGGCTGTGGTCATATTCCTTCTCCTGCATCCCACTGACCTTTCTGATAGCTTTGCTCTTGATTCCTCCAACAACCTAACACCCTTTTCCTTATATAGGCTTCAGAACTGCAAACACAAGGTGTGATCTGACCACTGCCCCGTAAAGTGAAAACATTACCTCTTGCTTCTGGAGTCTATCCCTTCCATGCCCCAGATGATACACTCTAGCATTCTGTTTGCTGTTCTTACTGTCAGCTCATTTTGTACACAGTAGTCTAATTCAGGTGTTATCAACACTGCTAGGCATCTTTCTTGCCCTTTTATAATTACTTCCTCCCCTTAACTGACAATTTATACCAGGGCTGTTGTAGCCTAAGTAGTAGTTTGCATTTGTTTGCACTGAACTTTAACTGCCACCTTTCTGCCTGCTTGTTCAGTCTTCCAAATTCTTTGTTAGCCTCCTCTTTCCATCCTCCACTGCTGTCTGTCTTGATACCATCAGCAAAGAGGCTGATACTATTATCTATTCCCAGAGACACATACCAAAGAGTATTGTGGTCATAATAGACTCCTGCGGAAGTCCAGTTTTTACTTTCCTAATTTTAGACATTGTCCTTAGCAGTATAACCCTATATTTTCTACCATTCAGAAATGCAACTTTTCAGCTCCTGAATCTTGGCTCTGCCATAAGCTTCTCCAGTTTTGCTATCAACCTCTGGAGCTGGCCAAAGACAATGCTGAAGTCCGGCAAGATGTCATCTACTGGAAATCCCCTGTCAACCTTACCTTTAATGCAGTTATGAAACTTGATCAGGTGTCATGGGCATTTCCTTCTGGCCATGAACCAATTGCTGTCCTGGACATTGTTGTTTTCCTTGGAGTTCTGTCCATGATTTACCCTGCCACTGTTTTAATCTAAAAAGCCTAGAGTTCCCCAGATTGTTCATATATCCCCCCTTGTACAACAGTGCCACATTTGCTGCCCTCTAGTTCTTTGGTACTTCTTCACTAGCCAGTGATAAGCAGAATATCTCCATAAAGACATCTGCCAACACTGTCACCAGATTTCTGAGTATTCTGCAAGGCAGCATTCCTTCTCCTTATGCATTCTCTACCTAAAGGTAGCCAGATGCCTCTGAACCTCCTCCTTGTCTGTTCTGGTATACGTACACTATTCTCTCCTTTCTGCCTTGCTTCCCTCCTAGGATGACATCCTCTACTTGCTTTCCTTTGTGAGACTGAAGCAAAGCATTTATTCAGTACCTCACCTTTTTCTTCAGTCTTCTTATCTCTTTCCAAGTTTTGCTTTATCTAGTCAGTTCTGCTCATCCCTCCTTTTTTTACCATGTAATTAAAAATACCATTGCATCTCTTCTTGATCCTTTCTATTAACTCCCTCTCAATGTTTGCTTTTTCTGCCCTTACAATGTTTGTTGCCTTTTTGTTAGCCTCCTTGCCCTCATTGCTCTCCTCACCTTTTCATTCTACCTCTTGTAGGCCCTATTATCTGGATAAATTTTAGCTTCACATTCCTGTGTAGCCACATTGGTCCTTATCTCTTTTTGTATCTTCTTCACACCCATAGCCATACTCCTGAGTGCTATATACCTAGCCCATTCTTTGTTTATTCCCTTAGTTTTCTCCCAACTTTCTAACCCATCTTTGACTGCCTCCTCTGGGTAGCATAAGCTATTCTTTTAAAATCCCACAGCATTATCTTTGTTTTATTATTCTTACCATTACCCCATCTCTAATCCACTCAGGGGCGTAATCACTGTTGCCTAAAAGTGCCTTAACCTGGCCATTTGTAACACCCAGAGCAGTGGTCACAACCACATCCAGAATGCCATCTTGCATCAGTTGGCTGAAACCTTTATGGCCAAGACCTCATTCATTTCCTGTTCCCTATCTTCCTTGTGCTGAGACTCTTCTAGCCTACTCCTGGCAGATTCCCCAAAAACACTATATTCTTACAATATTCCTTTATTCCTTCCTCCTTTCTCTCACACAATTCTTTTGTGTCTGATTGACGATGATGCACTGTAGCACTCCATCACTTGTCACCCCCACTAACTTTGAAACCTGGCTGCACCCTCCCTGAATTGTTCTTCATCCACTCTGATCTCCATCTGCTGCCCTCTTTATGTAGATTGCAACTTCACTCCATCTTTCCCTTCTCTGTCATTCCTAAGCACCTATATCTAGGCACCTACATGACCCAAACCCTTTTGACATTGTCCCATGTTTCTGAGATGCCAGCAAGATCCACCTTCTACTTCTGTATCATCATTTGCAGCACTCCCCCCCCCCCCCATCTTCTGCTTGGAAGAAAAAATATATTTCTTGCTGAACAGAAAAATACCATCTAGCAGCATTAGTTTAGTAATGGGTTAGTGGTGTTGCTCTTCTTTACTAATGGGTATTCTTTAATGCTGTGTGTAGTTTTGTGACGTTTTGTTAAATGTCAGTTATAGTTTTGTTTTTAATAAATTGCCCCCTTCTTACTCAGACTCCTTGCATGGCAGAGTAAGACTAGCCAGCCATATGCATAGATATACTTGTTTTTTCCTCTGCTATATTCTGATTTTGTCTACATCCTAAACACCTGTTTCCTCTTCTGCTTCTGTCACTCTCCCCCCATCTTAGTTTAACGGTATGATTGTGAAGGTATACCTTTCCAGCCCGGCACTAAGCACTACCGTCTCTACTGGGCTAAGATAAAGACTGTCCCTTGCAGAGAGTGGGTCTCTCTGCCAAGTCCGCCACCCCTACCCTCCATCCACCAACCAGCCTTAAGCCCTTCTTTCTTAAAATGCATTGAGACAGAACTATCCACATTTTCAGTTCTTATACCCTTAACATCTTCCTGAAATCTCTGTGCTAAACTTCCTTTGATTTCACATGTACATAACTTATAGATCACAGTATTATCCCTGCATAACAGGGAGATATAACATTACCAATGTTCACAGGACAAAGGAGGATTCAATAAAATGGAAACCTACAGTGAAAGCTACAGGAGCAGATAGTATAATATTGTGTTACACATTCTGAAGGTTAAAAGGGTTATATTTCTTGCAGTAACAGAAATAGTGCTTTGTAAGCATACATATGAAATGCAAATGTAGGTTTGTGGAATGTTCTAGCTTTTTTTCACATATGCTGAATAAGGCTGCCTTATGTTAGCAGAAAGCATATTCTGCAACTGTCTTGTTACACTTCACATATGTTGGATTAGAAGTAACACCTCCAGCAGGGAGGAAACTTTCAGCTTCATATCAGCCATTGGCAGGTAAACTAATACTATTCGTCTTTGACTGCAAAACTTTCAGTATTTCGTTTCTTGTTATTTTGCCATCCCATGTGATTGCTATCAAGGATTCATCACCAAAACAATTGGTGGGATTTTGGCAGGCACAGTCACAGTAACTCAATGCTAGAGGTAGCAGCTGGCAGAGACTGAAATTACTGTGGCCTCACCTCCTCCTCTTCCTCAACTGGATCTGAAAAAGAACAGCATGATGGGAAAATATCATAGACATATGCTGCAAACACAGTAGCAGTTGTAGAATGGACAAGCACAGAGGTGATATATGCCCTGCTGCTAGCAGAGATGCTACTGACTTCTACATCACTCAGCTATGTTCATCTGTAACTCTGCCACCAGTTGAAAGAAAAGTATGCATGTACAACAGTTAAGAAGATGGGCTTCTGGTCCCAAGGTCAGTAATGTAAGTGGCTACGATCAGAGGTCCAGGGCTAGATCACTTTAAACAGAACTGCACAAAATTTTTGGTAATTTTGTATGTACTGACATTCCATTTATTTTGGTGTCTGTGCTTTCAAAGAAACTCCCCAAAGCAAGAGTAGGTTGGGGAAAACGTTGGTCCCACAAACACAGTGACCCTGGCTTTTCCAGTATGGCAGCACACTCAGGTTTGATGTCATTCAGTAACCATGATACTTCCATGTTATTGTCAAAATAGATTTCAGAAGCTGACCCAATGGAAATAGGTTAGCTAGCTGGATGCCTTTCAAGCCTGTCCCCCAGCTCCTGTATAAGCCACTAAGGGTAAAGTAATGGGAATGGTAAAGAACACTAACCAAAAGAAGTCAACACTGCAGTTAGCCCTGCAACTCTAAGAAACTGATCATCAGATTGCTTTTCTGCTGGACATTACCCAGTCTCTGAATGATCATAGGTTCATAGGTTGGTACTAGGCTATCAGCTCAAGGGCCTATACAAGCCTAGACATATCAATTCCCTGGATATTTCTTCCCACAATATTTACTTCTCTGGACCCCTGTCTAGCAGGGTGACTGACATGATCCCCAGGGTGAATTTCCTATCTCCCATCCAATCATCAAGGTTCCTTTTGAAGACGGCCAAAGAGGCACTCTGCTTGACATGTATGGGCAGTCTGAGTCTGGGGAATCTCTGGGTCAGGAACCTATCCCTCCAGCATGTTTTGTTCATTGTGATGACAAGGTTTAGATCCCTGGAGCGTGTGGCTCTGAGGGATTGGGATTTCTTTAAGTGGAGCATGTCCAACAGCTCAGGGTTTGACATGGCCTTGTATGTTAAGCAGAGATCGCCTCTGAGTAGAAGATATGCCACAGAGTATAGCTGGAGTTTTTTTAGATGGTCAGCATATGGCATCTGCTTTACGCCTGTGATTGTTTTAGTGAGGTATTTCTGTGGCCTTTCCAGCTGTTGCAGATGTCTTGTGAGGTACATACCAAATGGGGCATTATATTCTATAATGGGTCTAATGAGGGTTGAGTAAAGTTGGACAATGACTTCCGTTTTTCTGGATGAAAAGCCCTTAGTGATGAGGTGTGCCACATAGAAGGGTTTCCTGACTGTTGTGGTGATGTGGTTATCAAAAGTGAGACCACTGTCCACCTGTATCCCTAAGTTTCTCATCACACTTTCGATGTTTAGTGTACTGCCACCTATGTGGTAATTCATGGGTACATGTTTTTTTCCCAAAGGGGATAACTGTACATTTCTTGGCATTAAGCTTGAGCCCATGGCTCTGGCACCAGGCATCTGTTTCTGTAAGGCCCTTTTGTAGAATATACACATAATTTGGGGATTCAATAATAGCTCCCAGTTTGCAGTCATCTGCGAACTTTGTTAGCCAGAGTCCCTTAGTGTTGGCCTGTACTTCAGAGAAGTAGATGCCAAACAAGAGAGGTCCCAGGACTGAACTCTGAGGTACTCCACTTGTCACCTGTCTGGAGCTGGATTTGGAGTCGGCTACTTTTACAGTCTGGGTTGTGTCAGTAAGCCAGTTGGCAACCCATCGAGTAACGTAGGGATTTATGCCCAGCTTAGTAAGTTTATCTATGATTTCAGAGTGAGAGATGGTGTCAAAGGCCTTGGCGAGGTCCAGATAGGCTGTGTGGACCGCCTTACCCTCATCCACAGCTCTGGAGACTGATTCAAAGAAGTCGGTCAGATTCAGGAGACAAGATCGGCCCTTCACAATCCTAAACTAGGTGGGGTCTAGTGTTTGAAGGTTGCAAATGCCTTTGTTTATAAGTTCCATGATAATGCGTTCCATGCCCTTGCAGATCAGGCTTGTCAGACTGATGGGACGGTAGTTCTCGGGATCCAAGGCAGATCCCCCCTTGTGGTGTGGAATAACTGTAGCTGTGCGCCACTCAGTGGGCACGAAGCCTGAGGTGAGGCTATGATTAAACATGACACTTAGGTGAGGTGCCAGTTCTTTTTGTAGTTCATGTAGCACACAGCCTGGGATGTCATCTGGTCCCATGGATGCAGTATTCTTAGCTTTGGAGAGTGCGGTTTCTACCTGTGTGGCTGTGATTACCGGAATTTGGCAATCTTTTGGTATTGAGATGCGCCCTTTAGGGTGTGAGGGGGGTGAAGTTGGCACTAAATTGATCTGCCAGGATATTGGCAATATCCTTGGGATCAGTATATTTAATGCCATTCTGTTGTAGCTCAGAGCAGATCTGAGCATTGCCATTTAGATTCTTGACATAACTATAGAATGCCTTGTGGTTGTCTTTGGAATCTTTGGCAATTGTATTTTCGTAACTAGCTTTTGTGGATTTTGAGGGATCTCATCTTCTTACTGAGGCTGGTGAGGGAGTTTTTTGCATCCTGGGATTTTCCTCTTTTCTGCAACAGTTTCTTCGTTCTGTTGTATAGTTTGTTTATAGCAGGGGACCACCAGATTGGCTTCCTTTTTTTGGGAAAAGAGCATCTTGGTTCTATTTGGGATGGCACGATTCATGCATGAGTGGATGTGCTCGTACAGTGCCTTAATGTAGGATTCTGCAGTCGAACTTTCAGATCCCGTCTGCATGGATGTCATGAAGTTTGTCACTTCTGACTTCAGTAGCATAAAGTTGGCTTTGGAGAAGTTTTTTAAGGTTTCCTTACTGGGTGATGATGTCAAGGATGATTTGCTTATGGTCAGACGTGACCAATGAGGGGATGACCCCTGGTGTGGAGCATCTATCTCCCATGTTGGTAATGACCAGGTCTAGGATATTGGAGCCCCTGGTGGGACAATGGATTAGTTGATCCAAGCCGTTGGAATTTATGAATTCCAAGAACCGTTGGGAAAAGGAGTTGGTACCCGAGTAGTTTTCCCAGTTAATGGCAGGGTAGTTGAAATCACCCAGTATTAGGGTGTTTGGTTGTATCTTAATAATTTCCAGTATGTTTAGGAAGGTGTAGTGAGAATCTTGGGGCATGGTGGGGGATCTGTAGCAAACTACAATTTGGATTGCAGTCTTACCTAGTGTTAGTTGCACCTGGAGAATTTCAGATGCATTGTGTTGGGCAACTAGCCTGGAGGTGTGAATATCCTTGGTGAATATGGACGCTCCTCCAACTTTAGTGTTTCGGTCTTGGTTTTGTGGCCGAAAAGTGTGGTAAGAGCTGTAGCCTGGTATTGCAGGGGTGCTCTCTATCAAGAGAACAGAAGGTGGGCTTGGGTCCTGGTTGTGAAGACATACTTAGAGGCATGTCAGGTGGATATGCTTCTTAGATTATTAAACTCCCATTTTTAATTGGAATGGAAACCAGTGATTAAAATAAACACTAAGGGTTGGTAAGAAGGGTGTGATTTAATGGAAGTGATGCTGGGATATCTGTAGGAAATGCTAATCGGTCCCTATTGAGAGAGAGGGGACTGATCAGTTCCCACCCTGTTGACAGAGAGATGCAGAGGTTGTTAAGGAAGCTTTTTTCAGGAGGAATTCTGAAGCAGTGCTACCTCTGGGGGGGGGGGGGGCAGGAAAAATAGAGAAGCACAGGCAGTGTTATTGAGATGGAGTGAGAGACACCCACAGTAAAGGTGTTGCTTACAATTGATGTAGGGGAAAATTGAAGGGATGGGAAATATTGAAAAGGTGGTTAAGTCTGAAAGACAGTCAGAGATGGAAATATGTAATAGTAGCAGCAGCATGGGAAAAGGCTAACTGGAATAAAGGTAAACAGATGCTAGTACCAAGCTGGATAAACTTGATCACTGAGGTAAGGGAGTATGAGAGAATGTAAATGAACTTTGTCTAAGGCTTTTAATTTACATAATAGTAGGACAGAAGGTACAGTCAGGAAATTGAAAGAGGGGTGAATGAGGTAGGAGTCATATCAGATTTAGAGTGAGGTCAGGTTAATTTGTTCCCCGAGGTAAATGAAAAAAGCAAGGAGGTCTAAAATCTTTGCATGAAAGTGTTAATATAGATATTTTTATGTTCCAAGTAGGATCGCTAGAGTATTTCTAGGAACAAGTAGAGAGTGTTGGAGGTGTTTTGCAGGGATACAGGGAACTGTACTGCACAATTTTTTTTAGAATGTGTAAAGTTAGAATAAAATATGTGACAGCTTCAGACATTAGTGGAAAATGTAATGAAGCAGAGAGTAAGATGGACAAGAAAACTATATTTCACTGGATGGTCCCCTAATATTCCTAAGGGAGTGCAGAGCTTAGTTTGAATAATACAGTTGGTGGCCAAGAAGGCCATAACCTGGGAGCAGAGGGAACAAGAACCACTAGTCACTGGGGAAGAAGAGTACTTGGTCACAGAGATAGCAGCAAGGATGAAGTAGTGTATGACAAAGATCAGAGGGGAAGCTACTGCAAGAAATGTGGGAAATGGGTTACTTGTCAGGAGATGAGAAGGGGGGAACTAGAAATGTAAGGGATTTGCTGTTAGCAGACAAGGAGAGCAGAGGGAAAGAGAAGGTCCCAGATAGATAGAGGGAGGAAAATAAGATTGTATGTAACTATGAGTAACTAGGGATCTATCTATCTATCTAGCTAGCTTTCTGAATATTCCCAGTCATGCAATGCAACCTACAATCGGTCGATTGGAGCAATGATGTGGTGAGGGGAGTAATGCAAGATGAACTGGTAAGCTGTTGGCTTCTGAGAGGAGAAAGATAAGGCAGCACTAAGGTTTCACTTTAACCCAGATTATACTGGTAAAAAGGGTAAGTGGGTATGTTAAGTAATCATTTCGATGACTAGACAGTGATTAAAGGGTTATTCCCGTGGATGTGATATAATACCTCAGCTAAGTGAATGCAACAGAAAATGGGAGCAAATACTGTAGAGAGAAGTAAAGTATTTGATAGTCAGACACCTTATTCCTTTTGTTTTATTTTAAGAAATTCAATGTGACTAAGCATATTAAGATGAACAAAAAGCTATTATTTGGGTTTTCCATTTGCATGCAATATAAATTTGATATCTAAACCAGTGCAGTCAGTGGAGGAAAGTAACTAATGAAAGAGATGTGCCATGAGATTATATATGTGTTAGTGACAGATTATATTCTATGCTTCTGTTATTGTTTTTATTTGCTTTGTGTGACTTTCAAATATTATTACAGTCTGCTATTACTGTATATTGCTTTATTTTTGTATTGTTGCATTCAAGTTATACTTTGTAAATAAAATAAAAAGTTTAGTTTTCAAAAAAAGGAGAGAGAGAGAGAGAGAAAACATAGGGTACTTTAACAGCCTCTGCATACTGGGACTGAAAGAAGGGGATGAGCAAAATAACATGCTTTGCTTCCTTCAGGCTTAGATCCCTACTAGACTGGAATTACTATCATCATCCATGTTACTGCTTACAAGCTGTGGTGGTGCAGCGGTAGCATTGTTGCCTCACAGCAAGAGGTTCTCCCATTCGATTCTTGGCTGGAGTGCCTTCTGTGCGAAGTCTGCATGTCCTCCCTGTGGTCGAGTGGCGTTCGAAAGACATGCGTGAATGGGCATGCTTTCGTTGAAGGTTGGGCATTGGGCTAGCACCTTGGCACTGTAAAAATCAACTGCCAATCATTAGGGGAAATGAGTTCCGCTGTGGCAACCCCTAACCGGGAAAAGCCGAATGAAGAACAACATCCAAGTTACTGCTGGAGAGAATCCATAGAGTATCCTCACCTCCTCCACAGCCAGGCAACCCATCAAATCCAGTGATCATTAGATTCTTATCGGCAATAGGAAAAAGTTCTTCATGATGCCTGGGAGAAAGCAGACATTCAGTATTTGGGCCAAAAAGTGTTTCAGTATAATGATTATTCAGAGAAGTTTTGCAGTCTCCCACTAATATGTTTTTTTTTTTTTAAGGGAGAAAGGACTTAAGAAAACCACACTCTGTCATGCATGTCCTAATGTTTTCCAAGTAGCTGTCAGCTACTTGCAAAATAAAAATGCAGTAGCAATATCTAACAATATGGATTGGGCTACAGCTGCAGTCAAACAATGGCAGTTTGTAACTGATATCATATTAGTATCTAATGGACCTTAAAAAACGCAATCAATCAAAGACATTGATCTGAGTTTTGACTCACTTCCAACATGAAAAAAGCTGGACTAATAACTTGAATTTCTTCCATCCTATAACAGGGAGCATCAAAGGTTCTGCATATATAAACTTAAGAATTTATTACTCAGCGAGTGCAGTGACATAGGGGCATAAAGCCCTAACTACAGCCCAGGCAACCTAGGTTTGATTAATGGCTTGGACATCTGAGGTGCTGACAAAGTGGGATGAGTATGCCCATCCTGTGGGAGAGTTTATTTAGACATTCCCTGTGAGGAGGTGTGATTCATAGAGGGGAGTAGTCCTCAGTGTAACTGGTAAATGCAGGGGAGGGGATACCAAAGGGGAGGCTAGAAAAAAATCCTCCAGCAGAGGCAG